>NW_027879697.1:0-13095 GCF_054177405.1 Leptonychotes weddellii | reverse complement strand
ATCTAAAACTAATGATGTAATGTACGGGGATTAACATAACAATTAAAAATTTTTTTTAAAAAAGAGAAAGATTTGTTTATACTTCTGAATCCGAAAACGTGAACCCATCTGCAGGTAGTAGAGATGGGAGACATGAACTCACAAAGCCCTGCTCAGTGCTCATCTCCATATCCCTCCCATGGCTTCATTATTGAGAACCTCCACACTTTGCCCGTAACTAAGCACTGCTACACAGGTCACCTTCTCTCACTCCAAACACAACAGATTGACAAGTTGTTGCTTTTTTCTCTTTCTTGTTAATTTGATTGTTTGGGAGAGATGCCTCCAGTTTCCCTTTGCTTAAGTTTATTAACTGCTTCACTTTGCAAAAGAACTATTTTCAAGGAAGGAAGGAAGGAAGGAAGAGAAAGACCTCAAGTTAATTTTATTACATAGGCTATTTGCCACTAAAGAGTTCAGCAATTTCCTTTAGTATTTTCTGTAAAATTACTAAATACTTCTTTTTTAAAATTATAGACACATCAAAAGCCTATCTTTATCTGCTTCAGGCTGTAAAAGACATTAATTTATTCTTTGCCAGAGGAAGGGAAATATGTGCTGAGTGGACGGTTGTTACCCCCCAACTACATTGCTATAGAGGATGGTATTACTACACTGATTAACAGTAATTAAGTTATTTGAGAAACTAACCGAATGCAGTTATTTGTTCTAAAATCAGCATAAACCTAAACTGCTAATTATTTCCACTATGCCCAACAGCAATTCCAAAGGCTCTAACTGCAATCAAAGAGCATATGTAATGAACTTGCCAAAGACACTTCTATGATGCATATTAAATGCAATGAAAATGTAAGTGTTGGAAACTTAAAAAAATTAACACAGGGAACACTGCAAGTTAAGGGTCTCCACGCTATTGCTGATTTTCACATTACACATTTGTCAGATTAAAGAAATGAAATGAGTATTGCTTAGCTTTGCAGCAGCAATTGAGGAACTTAAAAGGAACATATAAATCTGTGAAGGACACAAAACTCAATAAAATACATTATTGAGTATTATTGTGAGATGAGTTATAATTAGAAACATTAAGAGGGCACTTATTACAAAACTGATGGATGAGTGCAAAGTTCTAAACTTTTCTTAAGAGCTGTTGGTAAATCCACACTGTTTCCAGGCTTCTTTTAGTAAGCCGGGAAATCAAGACAGGCACAGGTTCAATGGGAGAGCAGGATCTGAGTCAGGACACTGGAAATTCTAGCTTGGCTGTATCATTTGCTTACTGTGTGATATAAGGCAAGTTACTTACCCTCTCAGAGTCTCAGTTTTTTATTTCCATACAAAATAGGAATAATAATAGTACCTACCCTCATCCGACTGTAATAAAGACTGAATGAAATAACATGCATGTGAAATACTTTACACAATGCTTGATACATAGGGCTAAAGAAATGGTACCTGCCATTATGAAAGTCACATTGTTGTGTTTTTTTCAAATTGCAGAAACACTGCTGAGCCAGGAAGATGACTAGACTTTGTAGGTCCACTTTATATTCTGCAATACTGAAATATGTAAGATACAAATGATCAAATAGACAACTATTTTTATCATTTAAATTAAGAAAAATTATTATTTCTTATACTTTTTTTTGCAGTCTAATAGCACGACACTTGGCACAAATTAAGTGCTCAGTAAACTGGGGTGGGTTTTATTCCAAACAAATCACAATTCATCCATTCTCTATAAGCAAATATTGCTCCACAATTTTATAACACTTTTACAAGGAAAATATGCATAGGATACTGCAAAAATATATTTTACAGCTATCTCAGGAATTTACTGGAAATTCAGATATGCAAAGAAAGGTTGGGAATCCTATCATCTTATCTGTTTAAGTATAAATACACATTTAGATATTATAAAACATTCCTGATTCCTCCATCTTCTTCATTCTCACATCCAATCATTGTAAGCTCATAAATATCTCAGACTCCACCCAGAGCTCTTTAACCCCACTGCCACTTCCCATGTCAGGAGCCATGATTTCTCACCTAGATTTCTAAACCGGCTTCCTGGCTCGTCTTCCCTCCTCCCATTTCTCTCTCCCATATCAATTTTATACGTGGCAGCCGGTGTGATCTTTCTCAAATGCATGTCATTTCTCTCTTTAAAGCCCTAGGGGCAGTCATTTCCCTCAGATAAAACTCCCAAGATATTAGCATGGCACATAAAGCCTTCCTGGTGAGCTGCTCTGTACTTACTGTCTTCAACCATATCCACTGCCATTCTCCCACTCCCACTCCCTGCCCCAAATACAAATGACTCTCCGGTTAGAATAAACTGCCTTAATTCCTCAAGCACACCATTCTTTCTAGCACACTCATTTCCTCCATCTGGAGCACTCTTTTTCTTCTTCGTCATCTGGTTAACTCCTACACATCTTTTAGGTCTGGGCTAAAGTCACTTCTTTTTAAAAAATCTCTCCAGATTCCCTAAATTTGAATTAGGTCCTTTCTTACAAATGAAAACAGTAATCTATATTTCATTTATCCTCTCAAGAAATGTCTGTTGAGTTCCTACTACTTAAAGGTTCTGTTCTAGGCACTGAGATTCAGTAATACAGATAAGGTCCAAGCTCTCCAAGAACTTATATCATAATGGAGTAGGCAGAAAATTTAGAAATAATTAATATATATTAATGGTAATATATTTAATATATTACATAGTAATAAGTGCCTTGGAGGAAAAAGAAGTTAGAATAAGGAGAACAGGATGTGTCAAATTGAGATTTGATGTTTTCTGATGCGATGTCGGGGAAGGTTCAAAGAGAAGATGATATTTGAACTTAAAAGAAATGAGGGCACGAGCAAAGTGAATTTTGAGGAAAGGGAGCTGCACACAATGGGAAGAGCATATGGTATGGCCCTCAGATGGTGAAGTGCTTGGTGACCTGCCCTATTTAAGCAACAGCAAGAAAGTTAGTGAGGCTGGAGCAGAGTCTAAGGAAAGGAGGAGAGATGAGGTCAGTGAGAAAATGGTGGGAGGGCAGATTATTCTAGGTTTGGAAGCATTGTAAGGCCTTTAGATACTTTCCTACATAAGATGGAAATCCAAAGGAAGCTCTGAGGAAAGCACACACAGGGCACCTACCCTAACATGCGTGGTAAGACTAGATAGAGCACAGGGGCAGCTGTAGAAGCAAGGAGACCTGCTAGGTTGTTGAAATACACAGGATACGGCTGATGGTGGTTTAGACTTGACTCCAAAGAGCAAGGAGTATCAGATTTTGGATATATTTTGAAGGGAATCTATAAGAGATGGGATGTGAAGGATGAAAATCAAGGTTGTCTCCCAAGTTTGTTTTTTTTTTTATCTAAGTAACTAGATGAACGGAATTCCTGTTACTAAAATGGGGAATGGTACAAAAGAAGGAGAAAGCATGAGAAAGGTATAGAAGGTAAACTAGTGTACTCAATAGTCCTTCGAGTGATGACATCAATTAAGCACGTGTATAAACAAATCTGAAGTTCGGGGAAAGGGGGGGGGAAATTCAGGATGTAGGTATTCACTGGTGAGTCACTGACATCCTAGATAAGAGACCTAGGGCAGGAGAAGAAATAGAAAACAGATGAAGTCCCAGGACCAATCCCTCATTTGGGAAGATGGAGAGAAACTAGCAAAAGAAACAGAAAAGACAGGAGTGGTGAAATAAATATAAACAGAAACTGATATCCTGAAAGCTAATAAAGAAAGTGTTCTTCTAAGTAGGAGAGAGCAATCACTGTTTCAAATGAAGCTGACAGGTCGAGTAGGGTAACACTAAGAATCACTTAATTTGGCAACATGAAGGTCACTGCTGATACTACAAGAGATATTTTGAAGGAAACATAGGGTCAAAACATGATTATACAGGATTTAGGAAAGAACAAGAGAGGAAGTGGAGTCACTGAGTGTTGACCAACTTTTCCAAGAAATTTTTCTATTAGCAGTCATTGAGAGAAGGAGCATGACTGGAAAAAAATGTGGGCTCAACAGAGACTTTCTCTTTATTTTTTTTTTTTTTAGATTTTATTTATTTATTTGAGAGAGAGAATGAGAGAGACAGAGAGCACATGAGAGGGGGGAGGGTCAGAGGGAGAAGCAGGCTCCCTGCCGAGCGGGGAGCCCGATGCGGGACTCGATCCCGGGACTCCAGGATCATGACCTGAGCCGAAGGCAGTCGCTTAACCAACTGAGCCACCCAGGCGCCCGAGACTTTCTCTTTAAATAAGAGACTCATTTGTGTGGTAACTGGAATAAATGCAACAGGATCATTTACAATATTTACCAAAGAGCTTACTATTATCCAACATTCTCTGGTATGCCAAAAATGCGAGAATATTCTGCAATCAACTTTCAAGTACAGAAGGTTTCATTTGTAAAACAAATAACCACAAAGAGACCACCAACCTATGAGTAGTTTCAAACATTTGTATCTGTATTATTAACACAAGGATTAAGTAGTTCATTTTCAAATATTAAAGGCAATATATTCATAGATTTCACTTCAGCTACAATTCTCTTTAAAGTTGAATGAAGAAGAGATTCAGTGTATTCTCTTTTGTCTTCCATAGTGAATTTTTTATTATCTACATCATTAAATTGGGGAGAGAAAGAGATCAATGGACAAGGAGAATAGAGATATGAATATTTATTTATCTTTGGTTATTTAATGCTTTATTCTTCCAAGCAATTGATCGCTTCTTGACCTTTTGGCTAAGATCAAATGTAGTATTCTTCCAATTGATTTCCTGGTCATTAGCTTAAAATCTTGATATGAATATCAGTAGAAATGTTTCTCTGAGAGCCCATACCCTGCTTCTTCTAGAAATAAGGGCGAGAAGCAACAAAGTACAACTGGGACTGGAAATTACTCAGCTAACAAAACTACAGAATGCTGACCATAACCCCACAACAATTACCAGTTACCAAATACCTGGTATCTGTTCCTTGCTGGGCTTGGTGCTTTCCAAGCATTGTCTCTTCTGTTCACAAAAGCCTCTGACTCCACATTATCGCCTTCATACCAAAAATGAGGAAACCAATGCTCGGAGAGAATATATAACCTGACGAATGCCTCTAATTTGGTAAGAAACAGAGCTGGAGATTCAAATTCAGGACTGCTAAGTTCCAGAACATAAGTCTTTCCAATATGCCGTGGTGCCTCTCTACCACCAATTATCTGCAATTACGTAGGTCAAACCTATGTACAATTTTGAAAGAGCTCTCTCTCTTCATATTTTTTCTACTATCCATAGTCCCCTAAAAACTATCCTACCATTATTGTAGATAACTATTAAACACATACATCAGCCCCTAATAATAAATATTTATCCTTCTCACACTTGACTCACACAAAACTGTGATGCCTACAAAGGATATATAAATTAGAATTCCTATTAGTATACTATGTACTTTTTATTTACTCTGGATTTATCTTTCTTACACAATTGCATTCTGAAGAAATGTAAATGTTAAATGTTAACAAGCATCCCATTGCTGTGACAATAAAAGACATTTTTTGATATCGGTAACAATCAGAGAAGTTTGGGGAGTGGGAAAAGGAAGGTCTGAGTGGAGTCTTTTATAGGCATATAAAATTTAAATGACAGAGCCCTTTATAATCCTGCCAGAATGTAAATTCTTGAGTGTATGAAAGACTAAAAGCTTTGTCTGTATAAAACTGACAAAATACATCAGATTATAATTGGCAGTAGGGTGATAATGGAAAGGAGATGTGGCTTAATTGGAGTTCTGTTCGTGAAAGCACAGAGCTTAGGAGTGTCATTTTAATTATTTCTAGCCATTAATCCTGCAATCATCTATTACTTTCTCCATATATTACATCAGGAAGCATTCCCTGCTGCAAATGCTATGATATTTAAAAAAGCAAATGCCCAGTGAAAACAAAAAGACCCAGACTAGATTCATTGCCTCAGCAGCTGCTCTGGAGAACCATAAACTGACTTTTAAATCATGAACGGTCAGGATGGAGAATATGGCTACTTTAATTATTAACAATACACATTCTTGATTCAGACATCCATTTAATCATCACTCAAAAATGTTGCATTAATTAATTAAGTACTTAATGTGATGCTTACGATGTTTCCCTTTAATATGAGCCTTTGATTATTCCTGCCCTGCTTCGACACAGCTGGATGAAACATATCACTGAAAACATACTACCATAATGGCCACTTGCAGTGATTGCTGTAATTGATGGTTTTTCCCAAAACGTGAAGTACTATCACAGAAAGACATGGTTGCGAGCCTTCTGTTAACCATTTCATGTATAAGTTACAGTAATTACCTTATCTTTCCTTTTGCTTTTTCAAGGACTCACAGACTCCAAAGCTTTATTATTTAAATTGTTACTGCATGTAACTACATAGGTAGGCTGTGTAAGACTCCCATGCTTTCTAGTCTGAGTAAACAAGCAATCCACACTGCAGTTCGTGCAAGTATCTCATCTGATTCCCATTTTACCCACCCATTTCAACTTTAACTTAGTTTACAAACACTTAAATCTATACCTTTAAGCATTTTTAAAGGTAAATTCATGCAATTAGTATTTCACCTCCAATCATAACTTCTAAGTATCATGCTATAAACTGAAAATGAATAAAGGAACCGTTAGAATCTAGCCCAGAAAAATGCCAAAAAGTATATTTTAGTGGGAGTCGAATGTAGCCTCAAAACTGTAATTATCTTAATTTTTCAAGTTTCCTCTCATTCCTTCTGTTCTTTTTGTAGGGATTTCCACATTCCAGGAAGTCTCTCATATTGAATTAAAAAGTAATATTTACTGAATTGCATAGAGTTGACTGATTTTCCCAAGTGCTTCCCAAGCAAAAATGTATTCTACTGTCTTCACACTGTAGCAGATTACCAAATGTAAATTATTAATGGTCATTTGAGATCCTTTTAGGATTGGACAGCACACAACACTGAATTAAAAACACATTGGCCAGAACCTATCTAAATAGAAGACTATTCTCAAATATTAATGTCCTCTATGAACTCTACTTTTAGGGGGAAAATATTAGGAATTTATTTTAATAACCAATTTCCAAGATAGCCGTTGGTGTAATTACAAATTCAACCTAGTTTCCTATATGTGTGCTCTTCTAGAATAAGAACAGGTAACTTGGGGCACCTGGGTGGCTCAGTTGGTTAAGCAACTGCCTTCGGCTCAGGTCATGATCCTGGAGTCCCAGGATCGAGTTCCGCATTGGGCTCCCTGTTCAGCAGGGAGTCTGCTTCTTCCTCTGACCCTACCCCCTCTCGTGCACTCTCTCTCACTCTCTCTCTCAAATAAATAAAATCTTTAAAAAAAAAAAAAAAAAGAACAGGTACCTAGACATGAACTTTACACACTCAAAAATCTTCAGTGGAGGCAAAATTCAGTTATAATCAAAAAATCAAGGCATGAAAATGAAATCATCTTACAGAAATTTTCAACCACCACTACTGAAGACAAGGAAGAGATTTCTGGCCAACCAAGCACAACCACAAGACTAGAGTAACACTTAGGAGTGTGTGTTCTGGAGTCTAACACCCGAGGAGTTCAAAGTCTGAACCAGTAATTGTAAAGTATTCAAACTTAGATTATAAACTTCCCTCAGCAACAATCTCTTCATTTGTGAAAGAGGATATAATTATCTTTATTTCATAGGATTGCTTTGAGGATTAAATGGGATAAATGTACAGCACCTACAAGTTTGTAGCATATTTTTCATATATTTCATATATTCATTTCAATAAATGTCATATATTTATAATAATTCTTATTTACAAATTTTCTTTTATTCCAACAATTGATTCTGCATGTATTCTGACTACTGTGATCTAATATGTGGAGGTGGTACATTGCTGATCTATACAAAATTCTTAGAATTCATACTTCTGGGACTATTAACCCATAACATCATAATGCCTTTTTACATTCCAGAATTAGCTTATAAATATTGGAAATAAAAGATATAAAGAATTTTCCTATCCTCTGTCTTCACTTCTATTCCTCAGATATAACCAATATACGGTTGACCCTTGAAGAACACAGGTTTGAGCTGCACAAGTCCACTTACATGTGGATTTTTTTTCGAAAAATACAGTACATGCAAATGTATTTTCTCTTCTTTATGATTTTCCTAACATTCTCTTTTCACTACCTTACTTTATTGTAAGAATACAGTATATAATACACATAACATACAGAATATGTATTTATGTCATCGAGAAGGCTCCCAGTTGACAGCAGGCTATTAATAGTTCGGGTTTGGGGAAGTCAAAAGTTATACATGCATTTTCAAATGCATAGGGGTTGGAACCTCTAATCCTCAAAGGCTGTTCAAGGGTCAATTATAATGAGCATTTGGTGTGCAATTTTCCAAATACTGTTCTGTGCTCTTTATTATCTTTAAGTACCTTTTCTAAGTCATGGTTTGTTCCACACATAAGGAGCAACTAAGGGAATGTCAGGTTATATGCACTGGGCAGAGTTTATATTTTCATGGCTTTTCTAATCTTTAGACATTTTTATTCTTCTCTTTACTGTAACATAGATAAAGTAATCTAATTGATCACGAGAAGATGTTGACTGGAATAGGGGTATGGAGAAAGCTAAGAAAGGTCAGACTGTAGTATACATCAGATACATATAAAATATATATATACATAAATGGATGCATATTATAAAGTGAAAGCCAAACTATAAAAACCAGAAATCTTATATACAGATGATGAGCTTATGAAAGGAACATAAGCTCACATTCAATCCAACGCACTTCATCAGACATTTAATAAACATTCAACGGTTCCATTAGTACCAGGACAATGAACAGGAAGAAAATAGAGCATCAAGGAGTACCCACTCCCACGAAATGAAATTACCAGCGTTAACTTGACAATTAAAAGATGAAATACTGCAGCACAAAGCTGCGTGAAACAGATTATCGTGTGGCCTGGAACATTCATCGTAAGAGAGCAGACTGGAAGTCGGCTACTTGAATTTGTAGACGCTTGTCTGATTTCAAATTTCTTCAGCAAAAGAGACTGGATTGTGAAAATACTTTTTAAAATCTGCAAGCTGCAAGTGCTTAGAGAACAGAGGGCAACCTCAGAGTCTCAAAGGGGAAAAATTACATTTGAAGCTCAAAGCTTAAATGCACACCCTAACCGTATATAAACTAGATACAAGTTGGCTTTTAGTGAAATGCAGTGTCTATGAACCACTGCAATTAGTTACATAACATAGTATTTGTTCTAGAGAAAGGAAATGAGTCTCTTTGACTACCTACTTTTCATTCTCTCCCTTTAAGGTTGAGTTCAGATATGTGACGTTATAAACCACTAAAGCCCCATGGTTCTAAATCAACTAAGGAAGAGAAATATTGAGAAGGTATAGCAGTATTTCTTAGAGTTAAAAAAAATATTTTTAAGTACTGGATTCACATAGAGTTTCATGAATCATGGCAGTTAAAACAAATGATGAAAAAGCATTTCTCAATGTCAGCAAGTCCTTTTTAGGGGATTTTGATAAAATGGGTTGAACTAAGTGGTTTTAAAGTATTAAAAAACAGGGAACTGGGGCGCCTGGGTGGCTCAGTTGGTTAAGCGGCTGCCTTCGGCTCAGGTCATGATCCTGGAGTCCCGGGATCGAGTCCCATATCGGGCTCCCTGCTCAGCGGGGGGTCTGCTTCTCCCTCTGACCCTCTTCCCTCTCGTGCTCTCTGTCTCTCATTCTCTCTCTCAAATAAAATCTTAAAAAAAAAAAAAAAAAACAGGGAACTGTACCTAATCTCTCCCAAAAGCTCTCTTTATGTTGTACTTACAAGGCTGACAGGCCCAAACTTTGAAAGTCAGTAGAATAACCACAGATAGTTTTATATCTGTTGGCTCCCAAAGAGCAAGTGACCCCCACAAGACCTTATATGCAGTCGGATTAAAAAAAAAAAAAGGCCAATTGATTATCCCTCAACGTGCATTATCTTTCAGCCCATTGGTATTATATAATACATTTAGGCATTGCTACATTTAATGAAATAAGTGATTTCTTAGTAGTTAACAAGATCAAGGGCAAAATATTTCACAATGTTTTGTTAGTAAAAAGCAACCAAGAAGAAAAACATTTACTGGCTATTCAGGATAATCTAAATAAAACAAGGAACAGTAATTTTCAAAGCATGGAATTTGCTCAGAGATCAAGTTCTTTCCTGTACTATATCCTCCCTGCCTCTTACCTTGGGCTGGCCCCGAGAGGCCAGCTGATCCTCGCATCCACTGACCCTCTGTTTGCCCCTGGGGCGCTGTTCCCAGGATATGAAAAGCAGTTGCTTTTTTCTCTACTTCTTGTGGGGCTTGTTTTTTAAGGCTCAGTTCAAAGTACCATCTCCTCCATGAGGCCTCGCAAATTCCCATCGTGCCTCCAGGCCCTGAGCATAAAAGCTGATTCAATACCTTCTCTGTGAATCTACAACACTTTGCTCATGATGATCTTCAGGCATACCAAGGATTTCCTTGTACAAAGACCTGCAATAAAATATTTTTTGATCTTTCCAAATGGAGGGAATAAAGACTGGTCATGACACTGGCACCAATTTATCTGCTTTGAGTTACACAAAATTTGAGCCAAGGTAACCGGTTATGGGTTGGACAGGTAAGTGAGAGGGGAAGACAAGAACAAACATTCCTTCTTTTTTTCCAAGTTAGAACAAACATATCTTGAGCATGAACTTGGTGCCAGAATATGAGATGTTGTTTTGTGTTTAGTAGCAACTTCAACCGGAAAATCATCCCATGTGTTAGGTATATCATTATGCACATTTTCCTGAGTAGAAACCTGAAACTCAGAAAGTCACTTGCTTTGCTTAACCCAGTGGTGAATCTGGGTTGCTGATGCAATGAGGTAAAGTGTAACTCACCTTTGGCTGATAGGCAGAATGGCGTAGCAAAAAAAAAAAAAAAAAAAGCAAATGTGAGTTTGAAAGCAAACAAGCTTATGTTTGAGTCTTAGTTCTGATGCTATGAGCCAAGAAAGTTTAGACAAGATCCTATATCACACTTGGCCCCAGCTGCCCCAAATGCACTGTGGGGAAAATAATGATACCAACTTCATAAGGGATTTTGTAGAGGGTGTCAAATTCTGCTGAGACCATTGGAACAACACAAGTCATATAATGTCAAGTCTATCTTCTTGAAATTAAACTGTTTCCTTCTTGTAAAACTTTAAAGGAAAAGTTGTCCTAAGGAGTGATTCATTGTTTAAGTATGAGGGATTTTAAAAGATTGTGGTGTAGAAAGTTATTGAAGACAGACCTTCTTTCTTAATAATTCTTGCCCCATAACCTCCTTCTCACTTCTGAAACCAAATGTAAATACGTCCCTTGGGATTAAAACAAAGATTGGTGAGAGCAGGAAGAGAAAATGAGGCATGTGCATCCCCTAAGAGAACAAAGGATGAATTTATATGAACTGATCTTATGATGTTTTCTTAATCTTTAATTTCACATAGAGTTTAGTCCTTTGCCCAGAAGAAGGATTCCTCACTAATCCACATGTTCACAGTCTCAGAACTGCGTTTACTATAGGCAAGTTGAAACAGAAAGCAGCCCAGAAAAGAGTAACTAGGCTCCCAATGAAGTTACCTTACAAATGTCTCCAACTCCTAGGACAGCGAATACGAGGACACCTCAGAGGCTACCACCTTATGCCACAGGATTGCTGTACTACAAAGGAAACCACGAGGTTTAATCCGGATGATTACAATGTGCTCATGCCACCAAGGTGAAACCATGAAACACGCATTCTGAAGCCCAGTTGTTCCCGAGAACTCCAGAAAGATGCCCTTCCAGTCGTCAGCTCCACACTCTGATCTGATGTCAAGAGAATTCGAAATTCTTCTGCTCCCCAGCTTCCCCATCTTCTATTTCACTAAGATTTTATGGGCAATAATGAGATGGTCGAGGTTGTACCTTAGGTTTCTTTTGAAAGGCCATAAAATTGCATTACTATCATTAAGAGGTACACTGAGGCATATTAAAAGTTTAGAATTTAATTGAGCAAGAATTGATTTCAATTGGGCAGTGCCAACCAGATAGTCGTCAGCAGCACTCTGCCAATGGCAGCTAGGGGAAAACTTTAGAGAGAAGAGACTGAAGCAAAGAAAGAAAGCTGTTCCGGATTGGCTGGCTGGCCTTGGGTTTCAATTTCTAACCTTGAGGTATTTATAGGCTGATTTTGCCTTCCTTTCCCAGGTGCCATGAAATTAGTGCTATATGAGTCTACCCAAGCCCCCTCGTTTAATTAATTTAACACTATTTGAAATACTTTTCTATTTTCTAGTTATATTAGATGAGACCCAAATTAATGTTCACGTATAAAACTTTATAAGTGTCATGATGAATTAAAAACAGTACTTCAAAGAAACAGGGAAAAGGAAGCATATAATAAAGAATGGCAGAACTTAAAATGTCTTGCTTTTTCTTTATAATATTATCAGAAATATTTTTATGAAGAAGATAGCCAGTGGGATTTATTCACTTTTATAGATCTATTTAATCATGGCCAGCGTCTCTCTTTCACTCTCCACTGTTAAATATTCATTTCTCCAAGTTCCCTTTGAAACATAAACCATGACTAGGCTAAACCCTTTCCCCTACAGTTATCTGCAATCTCCAAGTTTAAGTTATTCAACAGCTATCACATTAATTATGTCTATCTGCTAAATTATTCCCACAAGTCCTATAGACATTCTTTGAAATGGAGCATTCATTCTGTATTTATGCATATTTCATTATGTTACAGATCACTGTATTAAGAAAAGCAATCCTAAGGATCGACTTTTATGATAAATAACCTAATATTCATAGTCCTTCCTTTATGCTTGCTTGGCCATGCTCATTTTCATAACACTCTGTGTTGGAGAAGAGAAAAACTACTGCTTATCCAGACTGCTGATCTTTTGCTACTTTTGCCACATTTTACTTTTGTGGTTTCCCAGAGGAAAGCTATAATGAGGGTGGCAGATACAACTGTTTACAAACACTATTTTTTTT
>NW_027879696.1:0-247 GCF_054177405.1 Leptonychotes weddellii | reverse complement strand
CTCATGCTTATCCAATATATTAAGCACTCCTACAGATATATAATGAGTATTTGGTTAGGAATCTCCCATCCCATTGCCAGAAATGATCTCTCCCCCTTCTCTGCCTGCTACATTCCAAGAAATGAGGGGAAATTATAGGTTTCTGTATCTATGCTGAGCCTTAGATTAGGGTTCAAAGATTGAATGAGCCAAACTTCTCGCTCCCTGATTCATTACCAATTCTTACCTCCCTCAATTTTGTGTATGT
>NW_027879695.1:0-247 GCF_054177405.1 Leptonychotes weddellii | reverse complement strand
CTGGGATCCAGGCTCACTAGCAGGCACATTGCTAGGAGTGAGACAAATGATAATATGGTGCAATAATGTGATAGCTTCTAAAGATCCTACTTGGAAGTGGTGCACATCTCTTCTGCTCACAAATCAAAACATGTCCTTTTCCTCAGGCCTCTCTAGAAGATCCGTGTGAACCAGACATTCATCGTTTTTTTTTTTTTTTAATTTTTTTTTTTTTAAAGATTTTATTTATTTATTTGACAGAGAGAGA
>NW_027879694.1:0-247 GCF_054177405.1 Leptonychotes weddellii | reverse complement strand
TTTTCAAATTAAACTTCAGCATAGGTATGTACATGTAGGAACAAACACCATTTGTCGTATTTGTACGACCTGCAGTTTCAGGCGTCCACTGGGCGTCTCCGAACATACCCTCGTCTTCAGGTGTAGATCCCACGGGGTCAGGAGCCACTTCCTGCATTTTCTTCTTGGTAGAAACATCTCGCTTGTGCTTAGCGCAGCTTCTCCATCTCTCACAGGTGTCTTTCATCCTTGCCTGCACTCCCCACGC
>NW_027879693.1:0-247 GCF_054177405.1 Leptonychotes weddellii | reverse complement strand
GGAGAGGAATAAAAAATTTAGTGCTTTTGGAATGAGTTCAAACTTAAGTGACCATTAATGTAATATAGACTGCTATATGCATAAGATGTTATTTATAAAATTTTTTTTTTAAAGATTTATTTATTTATTTGAGAGAGCGAGAATGAGAGAGAGTACATGAGAGGGGGGAGGGCCAGAGGGAGAAGCAGGCTCCTCGCTGAGCAGGGAACCCGATGCGGGACTTGATCCCGGGACTCCAGGATCATGA
>NW_027879692.1:0-247 GCF_054177405.1 Leptonychotes weddellii | reverse complement strand
CCCTACCCATGCCTGCTGGGGAAGAGGACTCTCGCTGAGCTCCTTCCGTGTGCCCACACTATGCCAGATTGTCAGCAGGACCTCAGTGAATCCTCAAGATAACCCCGTGAGGTACTATTCCCATTCTACAGATACGGAAACTGACCGAGAGGCCAAGTAACTTGTTCAAGGTCACACAGCTAGTAAGACACAGAAGTAGGGTATGAACTCAGGTCTTTCCTACGCTACAGGCTTTGTTCTTTCCACA
>NW_027879691.1:0-247 GCF_054177405.1 Leptonychotes weddellii | reverse complement strand
TTTACTTTAGAGCCAAATTGTGTACTGTGGTTATATTTACTTCTTGTGTATTGTTTTATTTGCCTAGAGGTCATAATGGCCTTTAAAAAATTTTGCTCAGTACTTTATGTATCTATTGCTTATTTCTCCCAGAGATTCTAATAGGTCTATCAATACCTATCAATATTGTTTCCCAAACATCTCAACGGGAAGGTTATTCGAAGTTTCATTTTCCCCTCTGAGACCTCTTTCATTCCTGCTCTGGTTG
>NW_027879690.1:0-247 GCF_054177405.1 Leptonychotes weddellii | reverse complement strand
CAGATGAAGAAATTTCTCTGCTGAAGTTGATGAGGCTAACGCCTATTACCGGGAAATCTTTATCCTGGTTTTAGAATTTTATGAACCTCTGCTTTACATGCAATACTTGTGTTTAGGACCATTTCACTCTTTAAACAAAATTAGTACCCAGATTTGTTGTCGTTACTGTTGCTGTTTTTTTGTGGTGGTGGTGGTGTTTCGTTTTTTTTTTTTAAGATTTTATTTATTTGACAGGGTGGAGCAAGAT
>NW_027879689.1:0-247 GCF_054177405.1 Leptonychotes weddellii | reverse complement strand
GCACCTATCACGCAAGTAACAGCACGCTTCGAGCTCTGAACTTCCGAAAGAAGGGACCATTTCTAATGTTTAACACACATTTCCTTTTTCTAGAACAGTCTAACATCATGATGCTTATCAACTGACGATTTAATACCTCATTAGATCTTCACAAGGTAAAGTTTCATTTACTGAACTTTATCTTTTTTTTTTTTTTTTTTATTCACGAAAGTCAGAGAGAGAGAGAGAGGCAGAGGCAGAGGGAGAG
>NW_027879688.1:0-247 GCF_054177405.1 Leptonychotes weddellii | reverse complement strand
GGGCAGCCGCCACGCACCAGGCATGACAATCAGACCTGTCACGGGACTGTCTCTGCAGCTGGCATCTTGCTGCTCGTCCAGTGTGGGGTCACACATCTACAGCACTTGAATACATAATGGACAGAGCCTCTCATCACGAGTGCTCAGGGCACAACGTGGACTGTCAGCTGGAGACGGAGACGTGTGTGGACTCACCGACCGTACGGGCAGAGAATCATCAGACCCTGCGGCAGACGATGCTGTCCCT
>NW_027879687.1:0-247 GCF_054177405.1 Leptonychotes weddellii | reverse complement strand
ACATTATATAGTCAGAGAAAAATAATTTTTTTTTTACTTTTTTTAAAACATATAATGTGTTATTTGTTTCAGGGATACAGGTCTGTGATTCATCAGTCTTACAAATTCACAGCACTCACCATAGTACATACCTTCCCTGGTGTTCATCACCCAGCCACCCCATCACTCCCGCCCCCCTCCACTCCAGCAACCCTCAGTTAGTTTCCTGAGATTAAGAGTCTCATGGTTTGTCTCCCTCTCTGCTTTC
>NW_027879686.1:0-247 GCF_054177405.1 Leptonychotes weddellii | reverse complement strand
CTGTTAAGATTTTAAGATTTACAGATGAAAGGGACTAGGTAAGTATGAAAGTTTTTAATTGGCAATGTAAGTTACAGGTATACATTATCTATTATACAGTGGTAGTAAAGTTACTTTAATTTGGAGTAGGATAGACACACCTTGTTAATGGATTCATCATTCTACCTGCATTGGCCTGTTAGGAATTGGAAAAAAAAAATACAATCCAAACACAAGTCTCATACTAGAGTGACTTTACTTGTTGTTT
>NW_027879685.1:0-247 GCF_054177405.1 Leptonychotes weddellii | reverse complement strand
AGCGTGGCGCGCACCCGGCCCGCGCGCACCGGCTCCCGCCGCACGCCCGGCCGCAGGAAGTCGCGCTCGTGCACCGCCCGGCCCAGGACGCGCCCGGCGTCCGGCTCGTGGCCGTCGAGCACCTCCAGCTCCACGGCGAAAGGCGTCTGCACGTCCCGCTTCACAAATCGCACCAGGGGTTTCTCGGGCTCCAGGGCCCAGAGCAGCCCCATGGGCTCGAGCCCCGTGAAGCTGCCGCCCAGCGCGG
>NW_027879684.1:0-247 GCF_054177405.1 Leptonychotes weddellii | reverse complement strand
CCCTAACCTGTCTAGGGAACCCTGAGAGCTAGTTAGCTGTCATTCTAGGGAGTTTGATGGATGCTCTCTTAAATGAAGCTCCATCTCAGGCCTGAAAGACCTTGAGATTCAAGCCAGGATTTCTGTCCCAGAGAGCAGACCTGCAGATGTTCAGAGGCCCAAAATCAAATGTATGAGGAAGGCAGCTCTGCACCCTTCCCTCTCCTGATGGAGCCTTCTCTATCAGTATAGAGGAGTCAGAAGCACA
>NW_027879683.1:0-247 GCF_054177405.1 Leptonychotes weddellii | reverse complement strand
CTTCTTCTCCCTCTACCCCTGTCCCCTGCTCATGATCTCTCTCTCTCACACACACTCTCTCTAATAAATAAATAAAATCTTAAAAAAAACAAAAAACAAAAGAGGTGGTATAGTGGTTGAATGGTGACTTGCAAAAAATATATATCCACATCCTAACACCCAGAACCTATGAATATGACCTTATTTGGGAAAAAAAAAAAGTGGGAGGACTTTGCAGAGGTACTTAAACTAAGGATCTTGAGATGAA
>NW_027879682.1:0-247 GCF_054177405.1 Leptonychotes weddellii | reverse complement strand
AAGGGTGAACTGGAAGGGACACAATCATACAGACATTGGCTATTTCCAGTACAGAGGATTGGTAGGACTACAGAAAGGAGACTTGAGGAGAAGGACATCAGACTCTGGGGCTCCTCATATGTTTCTGGGTCACTGATGCTATCAGCACCTGAGGGGAATGAGCAGAGGTCAGGAGACTGCAAGCATGGGTGAGTCATGCACTTTTTGCCTCCTCCCATCCCGGGAGCCCTTACATTGGCCTTCAGCC
>NW_027879681.1:0-247 GCF_054177405.1 Leptonychotes weddellii | reverse complement strand
ATTTCGCTAGGTTGCTCGGCTACTTTGTCTGTAGTTAAAGGCTCTGTGGTTAAAGGTTTTTTGATTAAGGTTTGATCAGTAGTAGGCTGTTGTTTTAAACTTTCTTCTACTTTGGTCGTCTCTTCTTGATTAACCTCTTTATTCAAGTCTGCTGTTAAATCCGATTGTTCGGGCTGTGGCTGAGACTCTGGCTGTGGTTTTAGTGCTTGTGCTTTTGTTTGATTATGAGCCACAGTAAGCCCATCCT
>NW_027879680.1:0-247 GCF_054177405.1 Leptonychotes weddellii | reverse complement strand
ACGCCCTTGGTGCAAAAACTCTAAGATAGATGACTGTCCAGGCATTCAAGAACTGCCAAGAAGATGAATGTTGTCAAGGTGTGAAGGAGAGAAGAATGGCACCAAATGAAGGGGAGGAGGGAGGAAGAGTCAGGTTACATAGGTCCTTGTAGGCAAAGTAAGGATCCTTTCTTCCTTTCTTCTTTCCTTCCTTCTCTTCATTCCTTCCTTCCTTTTTCTTTCTTTCTTTCTTTCTTGCCCCCCCCCA
>NW_027879679.1:0-247 GCF_054177405.1 Leptonychotes weddellii | reverse complement strand
TGATGGTCTTGCCCCAAATCTGAGGCCTCTCAGAGTAAGTGATGATACCCAATTCCGACATGGTTTAATACAGTTAAACACTTCGTGATGACGTTTGTCTGAGCACACGAGAGCCTGGACACAGGCGCGCAGCCCGTCCTCCGTCCGCCTCCCCAGCCCCGTTTCCCGCTCGCCCCCTACTCAGTCAGCTGCTCGGCAGAGAGCGGGTTTCAGCACCTTTCCTTTCCCACCTGTGTGCTTGCTCCTC
>NW_027879678.1:0-247 GCF_054177405.1 Leptonychotes weddellii | reverse complement strand
AGTCGTCCAGCAGGAGATTTGGCCCCCCAGCCAGTCCGCTGCGTTCTATCTGTCTGCACACACAGACCCAGACCTGTATCATCCCAGAGGGCTGAATCAACAACCACTGGCCTCCAGGTCCTCTGACAACTAGTTCTAGGGAAATTCCAGAGGAAGTGAGGGAGAGAGAGGACACCGACCTAGATGTTCCTGAGGCCCATCCTGATCAAGGCCCTTGGGATGACTTCCCAAAACCCCAAATAACAAA
>NW_027879677.1:0-247 GCF_054177405.1 Leptonychotes weddellii | reverse complement strand
CGGCGGTTTCCCAGAGAATAGGGTCCTTGTGAACTCACCAGGAAAGGATGAGGCCCCCATGGGGAGGGCCATGTGAGGATGAAGGAGGGAGCTGAGGCAAGGAGGGGAAGGGGAGCCCAGGGAGGAAGGTGGGGGGCCAGCATGGGTTTAGCCCCGCTAGGTGCCCTGTCCCTTACACTTTACTCCCCTTCACTGAAGGGAGGAGAAGATGGGGGGCTGAGATTGGCCAGTCTCTCAGAATCCATTG
>NW_027879676.1:0-1698 GCF_054177405.1 Leptonychotes weddellii | reverse complement strand
CTGCATGGAGCACTGGGTGTTATACGAAAACAGTGGATCGTGGATCACCACATCAAAAATGAATGATGTATTATATGGTGACTAACATAACATAATAAAATTAAAAAAAAAAAATGCCCAGCTTCCGAAAGGCAGAATTTTTTTTTTTTTAAAGATTTTATTTATTTATTTGACAGAGAGAGACACAGCGAGAGAGGGAACACACCAGCAGGGGGAGTGGGAGAGGGAGAAGCAGGCCTCCCACCGAACAGGGAGCCCGATGTGGGGCTCGATCCCAGGACTCTGGGATCATGACCTGAGCCCAAGGCAGACGCTTAACGACTGAGCCACCCAGGCGCCCCAAGGCAGAATTTTATATGAGGAAAAAAATCTATATTGATTAATTGTTCAAAATATTAAAGAAAAATATATGGGAGGGAGCTGATACATAATACAGGGTCTCTTTCTGTTTTTTAATAACATTATGAGTGATGCCTGCATTTGAAGTACTTCTCTCTAGATCTTAAATCCAATCTGAAAACAACAGGACCATGTCATGTCCAGGTACATCACATTGTCATGTCTATAAGGAAGACAAATCCTGCTCCAAAGAGCAATGAAGAGTTACACAGATCTTACCTCTGGGTCTCTTGAAGAGGCAGGAGAACATGGAATTTCATTGCATGACACAAAGCAAATCATCATAAACATCTTTCTTAGCAAACACACACCTTAACTAGTTTGTTTGTTTGTTTTAGCATACACATTATATTGAGGTCTTCCTTCCCAGAAAAGCCAAAATCTTAAAACAGAAATAAAATCATCTTTCTTAGGATTTTCTTCCCCTACTGCAATTATAGAAATGCTTTTCTGCCTATATGTAGAATAAACAATCAATATTAAAGTATTATTGATTGCAAACATTTTAATCTAAATGATAAACTATAAACATTTCAGAAATACAGAAATATTTTTATAAAAGTTATCTTGTAAATACTGGAAAAACCATAACATTTTAATTATTTATTTAAATTGGCTTTTTTTTTTTAAGATTTTATTTATTTATTTGAGAGAGAGAGAATGAGAGACAGAGAGCATGAGAGGGAGGAGGGTCAGAGGGAGAAGCAGACTCCCTGCTGAGCAGGGAGCCTGATGTGGGACTTGATCCCGGGACTTGATCCCGGGACTCCAGGATCATGACCTGAGCCAAAGGCAGTCGCTTAACCAACTGAGCCACCCAGGCGCCCCTGGCTTTATTTTATTTTATTTTATTTCATTTTATTTTATTTTTAAGTAAGCTCTGTGTCCAAAGTGGGGCTTAAACTCACAACCTCAATATCAAGAGTCACATGCTCTATTGACTGAGACAGCCAGACACCCCTATACTTGTTTATTTTAAATAAAATACAACAGGGACACTTGGGTGGCACAGTTGGTTAGGCGTCTGACTCTTGGTTTTGGCTCAGGTCCTGATATTAAGGTTGTGGGATCAATCCCCGCATTGGGCTCCATGCTTGGCATGAAGTCAGCTTGAGATTCTCTTTCCCTCTCCCTTTGCTCCTCCCCCCCAGCTCATGCTTGCTCTTTCTCTCTCTAAAATAATAAATCAATCTTTTTTTTAAAGGATGCGTTTAAAATAAAACACAACTAGGGCGCCTGGGTGGCTTAGTCATTAAGCGTCTGCCTTCGGCTCAGGTCATGATCCCAGGGTCCTGGGAT
>NW_027879675.1:0-247 GCF_054177405.1 Leptonychotes weddellii | reverse complement strand
TGAGCTGAAACGAAGAGTCGGATGCTTAACCAACTGCGCCACCTAGGTGCCCCTCTCCAACTTAATTTTTAAGGCCAGTATAATCTTGATACCAAATTTCACAATGTTATGAAAAAGAAAAAGTACAATTCAATCCTACTAATTTATAAGGATGCAAAATTCCTAAATAAAAGATTAGCAAGTGGGGGAGCCTGGATATGAGGTCAATATAAAAAAAACAACAACTATATGTCTAGAGGTCAGCAAA
>NW_027879674.1:0-247 GCF_054177405.1 Leptonychotes weddellii | reverse complement strand
TTTGTTTTACCTTCTCCCCGCTCCAAGGCATCCTTAAAATTCCGATACCCTGCCCCAAAGAGTAATTGACCAGTTCCCTCCCTCATTCTATTACACCTGTCCTTCCCAGAGGAGGGGGGGGTAGAATCCTATCTTCACCTGGAATTCCTTAAGGGACCTCTCTCCCCATTTGTCAACTGCACGAGGCACAGCCCTTCCCTGGACCACATTCCACTATATTCCTTCTGAGAGTCTGTTCCTTATTTCT
>NW_027879673.1:0-247 GCF_054177405.1 Leptonychotes weddellii | reverse complement strand
AAGTATTTTATTTTTAAGAAATTTTTTAAGTAGGCTCCACACCCATCATGGAGCCCAATGTGGGGCTTGAACTCAGGACCCTGAGATCAATGAGGTAAGAACATGAGTCAGACACTTACCAACTTAGCTACCCAGGTGCCCCTGAAATAAATCTTTCAAACTTCAGTTTTAATTTCTAATAGAGTAAATGTTAATAGAACACACTTAGAGAAAAGCTTGGAGTCCTCAATAATTTTTAAAATGGGGT
>NW_027879672.1:0-247 GCF_054177405.1 Leptonychotes weddellii | reverse complement strand
TTGTTTCTTTGTCTTGTAATTTTTGTTGAAAAAAAGAAAACTGTCTACTTTATTTATTTATTTTTATTCTTATGTTAATCCCCATACATTACATCATTAGTTTTAGATAAAGTGTTCCATGATTCATTGTTTGTGCATAACACCCAGTGCTCCATGCAGAATGTGCCCTCCTCAATACCCACCACCAGGCTAACCCATCTTCCCACCCCCCTTCCCTCTAGAACCCTGTTAGTTTTTCAGAGTCCAT
>NW_027879671.1:0-247 GCF_054177405.1 Leptonychotes weddellii | reverse complement strand
TTTTAATTTAACATAAAAATATCAAACCCATTATTCAACAGTTCTTATTTTTTTATTTGAAATAATTTTAGTTATTGAGACTTGAAAAATAATACAAAAACTTTCATTTTACCCTCATCTATTTTCCCTCAGATTGCTATCTTACCATATATAGTACAATTACCATAAATAAAAAATCAATATTAGTATTATACCAGTAACTAAACTACACATTTTATTTGAATTTGACAATATTGCTGTATACAAT
>NW_027879670.1:0-247 GCF_054177405.1 Leptonychotes weddellii | reverse complement strand
TGGATGGAGACAACGCTGTAATCAATACAGTCAGTTCACTTCTAAGTTGTGAAGCTGTAAGGAGTGCCCCCCACTGCACACTGCACCGTGGTCCCTTCCTCCCTCTTTCATCTCCCCCCGTCTGCTCTTGGGTCCCCTCTGCACATGCCTGAATTATGCAGACAGTCACCTCTCCCCTGGCAGCCCAAGCTGGGCTGTCTGTGGACCCAGGAGCTGGGCTGTCCGTGGACCCAGGAGCTGGGACCCA
>NW_027879669.1:0-247 GCF_054177405.1 Leptonychotes weddellii | reverse complement strand
AAAACAAACTGAGGGTTCTAGAGGGGAGGGGGGTGGGAGGATGGGTATTGAGGAGGGCATGTTCTGCATGGAGCACTGGGTGTTATGCACAAACAATGAATCATGGAACACTACATGTAAAACTAATGATGTAATGTATGGGGATTAACATAAGAATAAAAAAAAAGAATCAAACAGATGATGCACAGGGAGGGGAGATGCTTTGAAAACTGTTAAGTGCTACAAAAATACTTCGCATTGAACATAC
>NW_027879668.1:0-247 GCF_054177405.1 Leptonychotes weddellii | reverse complement strand
AGAAAAGCTGCTGGTAAGAGTAGAGCCTATCAGTCAGCCTTCCTTTCTCCTTTCAAAGGTCTTAATCCTTTAAAAATGCAACCCTGGGGCACCTGTGTGGCTCAGTCGGTTAAGCATCTGCCTTCAGCTCAGGTTGGGCTCCCTGCTCAGTGGGGGGTGGGGTGGGGTGGGGGTCTGCTTCTCCCTCTCCCTCTGCTCCTCCCTACCCCTCTGTTCACTCTCTCTCTCTCTCAAATAAATAAATAAA
>NW_027879667.1:0-247 GCF_054177405.1 Leptonychotes weddellii | reverse complement strand
TTTTTTTTTTTAAAGATTTTATTTATTTATTTGACAGAGAGAGACACAGCGAGAGAAGGAACACAAGCAGGGGGAGTGGGAGAGGGAGAAGCAGGCTTCCCGCTGAGCAGGGAGCCCGATGCGGGGCTCGATCCCAGGACCCTGGGATCATGACCTGAGCCGAAGGCAGACGCTTAACAGCTGAGCCACCCAGGCGCCCGGTATATACCACCTTTTAACAGAAAAGATTAAAAACTCTACTTGGACA
>NW_027879666.1:0-247 GCF_054177405.1 Leptonychotes weddellii | reverse complement strand
CTTGTGTGTTTACTTGTCACCATGGCTACTTAACAGCTTTGATATCTCGAGCCAAGTTACTGAACCTCTCTGAGAATCAGTGTCCTCAGAAAACAGAGCTTATAATAGGAGTTCATACATCATTATAAGAATAGAGAAAGATACTAAATGTGAAATACTTCAGTGAGTGCAGTGCACTGCTTGTCTTTTAGACACAGGTAACTCCTGGATTACAGATAACTTGGCTGTAGGGCTACTGTTTAAGCCT
>NW_027879665.1:0-1698 GCF_054177405.1 Leptonychotes weddellii | reverse complement strand
CTGAAATAAGTCAGAGAAAGTCAATTACATGTGGAATTTAAGAAGCAAAACAGAGGATCATAGGGGAAGGGAGGGAAAAATAAAATAAGACAAAATCAGAGAGGGAGACAAACCATAAGAGACTCTTAACTCTAGGAAACAAACTGAGGGTAGCTGGAGGGGAGGGGGGGGATGGGGTAACTGGGTGATGGGCATTAAGGAGGGCACTTGATGTAATCAGCACTGGGTGTTTTATGCAACTGATGAATCACTAAACTCTACCTCTGAAACTAAAAAAAAAAAAAAAAAAGCCAAACTAGTATATGCAAAGTAATTATCTCAATTGTAGTTAAAATTTTTATTTCCTGAATAGTAATGAGATTGACTGTCTTTGCATGTCTGTGTGCTGTTTGTATTTCCTTTGAGAAGTGCCTCCTGATATCCTTTCGCCCATTTCCCTGTTGTGTTAATTATGTTTTTCTTAATTGTTCCTGTGATTTCTTTATATGTCTTAAATTCTTTATATCTCCTAGATGCTAATCCCTTATATCTGTTACAGATAACTTTTTCTATTTATGAGTTTCTCCTGATGAACCAAGAAGTTCTTAGTTTAAACGTGGCGTAATTTATCAATCATTTTCTTTATGGTTAATACTTTCTACAGACAGATGTGGTTTCCCAGGTAGATGCGACTCCCTTTAGGAGCACATCCAAGCAAGGCTGGAGCTGGATCACAGTTCTGCTTCAGGGTCCACAGCTGGGACTAAGGTGAGCAGGTCTGCCTCCCAGCTCTTGGATAGGTGTGTCTCCTCCTGGTTCCCTGGGCTTACCCTAGACTGGCAGAGAGAGGCTGAAACCAAGTCTCCGGGCTGCTTAAGGGTCCGTAGCTGACCCTGACATTGGCAGGCCTAATACCAGAGGCATGGATGGGGAGTGCAGGGTTCCTGAGTGAGCAGGACTAAGGGCATGGCTAGAGCTTGGACACAGAGCTTCACTGTGATCCATAGTCTGGTCCAAGGCTGGCAGGCCTGTTACTGGGGTGTGTACAGTGTGGCTCTTCCTGAGTTTCTTGGCACATGGGACTGGTTGCAGGAGTAGGACCAAGTAGGCCTGGAGCTGAGTCCCTAGAGAGTTGGGGCTACTTGTGGATTGTAGGACAGGTCACATTTGGTGAGCTTGCAACCAGAGTGCTGGCCTGTCTTTTCAAAGAAGAGCCCCTTGGTCTTGGGGTTCACCCAGGTTTTGAAGCCTTCTACCTGGATCCCAAAGCTCCTACAAAAGCACTTTTTCCATGGTTGGCTGCTAGATCATTGTGTAGGGAGACACAAGCTGGGGACTTTCTGTTCTGCCATCTTGCTAGACATCACTGCTGTTTATTTAAGATCGATTCAACATGTCAGTTCTGCTGTTCAAGTCTCAGGAATTTTGTCTGCTTGATCATTAATCTCTGAAAGAGATATATTGAAATCTGTCATTATTGGTGATAGATTTGTTAGTGTCAGTTAATTTTTTTAAATTAATATAATTATGTTATGTTAATCACCATACATTACATTATTAGTTTTTGATGGAGCATTCCATGATTCATTGTTTGCGTATAACACCCAGTGCTCCATGCAGAACATGCCCTCTTTAATACCCATCACCAGACTGACCCATCCCCCCACCCCACCCCCTCTAGAACCCTCAGTTTGTTTTTCAGAGTCCATAGTCTCTCAT
>NW_027879664.1:0-247 GCF_054177405.1 Leptonychotes weddellii | reverse complement strand
AGCGCGCCCTTCCTTTTCCCCGCGGTCCTGTGAGCAGGGACCCCCTCGCCTAATCCCCGCTCAGGCGGCTTCACCTCATCTTCTCCTCCCGCGGCGGGTCCTGAGGAGGCCGGGCTCCTGTCAGAGTGGACACGGCCCCAAGTCCTCTGGAAACTTCCACAGCGGGTCCTGAGGAGGCCGGGCTCCTGTCAGAGTGGACACGGCCCCAGGTCCTCTGGAAACTTCCACAGCGGGTCCTGAGGAGGCC
>NW_027879663.1:0-247 GCF_054177405.1 Leptonychotes weddellii | reverse complement strand
CAACAGGAGATTGAAGAAAGGAATAGCAGCAACTCTCTGAACAGAAAATGACCACTTTCTGAAAGGTAGGACGTGTGGAGAAGTGAATCCAAAGTGATATTCGGGAGGATAGATGGCAGGGAGGGGGCCTCCGTTGGCCGCTTCTGGCAAGAGATAGAGCAGCGGAGCACAAAATCGGAGCATTTAGAAGTCTGCTCCACTGAGGGATGTCGCTCCAGTGGCTAAGCGGTGGGTGGAACCCTCGCGG
>NW_027879662.1:0-247 GCF_054177405.1 Leptonychotes weddellii | reverse complement strand
AAAAAAAAAAAAAAATGTTAATAGATACTGAAAAACTGTCCCCAACTCAGCTGTACTGACATATTCTTACTGAGCGTGTACCTCCTTCCCCCACCCACACCAACATGTGGTATTACAAAACTTTTAACTTTATAATTTCCTGATTACTACTGAGGTTGGCCATTTTTAATTTACCTTTCTGTGAATTCCTCTTCATATCCTTTGCCGGTTTTTTTCTAATGGGTTGACTAATTGATGAATAAGATTT
>NW_027879661.1:0-247 GCF_054177405.1 Leptonychotes weddellii | reverse complement strand
AAATTAAGGATCTTGAGATGGAGAGATTATCCTGGATTATTTGGGTCGGCCCAGTATAATCATCTGGGTCCTTATAAGTGAAATAGGGAGTAAGGAATGTCAGCATGAGACGCGACCAGCTGTTCATGGCTTTGAAGATAGAGGAAGGGACCAGGAGGCAAAGAATGTGGGAAGCCTCTAAAAGGTAGAAAAGGCGAGGTAATGAATTCTCCTCTCCAGTCTCCAGAGGAATGCACCCCTCCTAAAA
>NW_027879660.1:0-247 GCF_054177405.1 Leptonychotes weddellii | reverse complement strand
CCACCAGAACCATGGGCTGCTGTGGCTGTTCCGGAGGCTGTGGCTCCGGCTGTGGGGGCCGTGGCTCTGGCTGTGGGGGCTGTGGCTCCTGTGGCTGCTCCCAGTCCAGCTGCTGTACCCCCTGCTGCTCCCAGTCCAACTGCTGTGTCCCCATCTGCTGCCAGCACAAGATCTGAGATGTGACCATAAGCCTTAGGTAAATTCAGTCTCCCCAGGAAGACACCCCTCCTCATTTCAGTTCTGAGCT
>NW_027879659.1:0-247 GCF_054177405.1 Leptonychotes weddellii | reverse complement strand
TGGTCGCTTTTCTGTTCAGAGAGTTGTTGTTATTCTTTTCTTCGATCTCCTGTTGAGTTTGTAGGTGTTCAGAATGGTTTGATCCCTATCCAGCTGAATTCCTGAGAGGAGACGAAATCCAGGTCTCCTACTCCTCCGCCATCTTTCACATCTTTACCTTTTAACAATCACTTTCACATAAATTATTCCATCTTACCTTTACAATGACTCTGAGAGATAACATTTTAGAGATGAGGAAACCAAGACT
>NW_027879658.1:0-247 GCF_054177405.1 Leptonychotes weddellii | reverse complement strand
GGAACCTCATAGAGAGCTCGGTCATCTCAAGAAACAAAGTTATATGGAGTCCGTGGCTCCCAGCAGGCTTGTGTAAAAAGGTTGCCTGAGAGGAGAGAGGCTAGGCTAGAGTGGCCCATCAGTGTAGATCCCCTTAGAATACCTTAGAATCTGGAGGATTGGAAGTAGAGACAGAAGCATCTAATCCAACTAGGAGAGGCCCATCCCTGACAAGTGGGCATCGAGCCCATGCAGGAGCCGTGCAGGG
>NW_027879657.1:0-247 GCF_054177405.1 Leptonychotes weddellii | reverse complement strand
GGCAGCCGCTTAACTGACTGAGCCACCAGGCACCCCCCATCTTACCCATTTTTAAAGGTACAGTTCAGTGGTGGTAAGTATATTCACATTGTTGCACAACAGAACTCCAGAGCTCTTTCGTGTTGGAAAACTGAAACTTTATACCCATTGAACAGCTCCCATTTTTCCCCTCCCACCAGCCCCTGGCAACCACCATTCAACACTGTTTCTGGGACTTAGGACTACGTTAAGATGCCTATGTAAGTGG
>NW_027879656.1:0-247 GCF_054177405.1 Leptonychotes weddellii | reverse complement strand
AAATGTTTTTTAAAAAGCATATTTATCCTGTGGAATGGTCTTTGGTCTGATGCTGGGCCTGTGGAGAAACTTCAGATGGCTCTCAATAACGCAGTAACTTCATTTTAATGAAACCTCTTTACTGGCCCTTCCTGTCACTATTTTGAAGAATTGATAGGAGATCATATTAAGATGACATAAGTACTTGTTGGCTTTTTGATGGTCATTTTGTCCAAGCTCTGCTCTTTATCCTGAAGAAACGGAGGTG
>NW_027879655.1:0-247 GCF_054177405.1 Leptonychotes weddellii | reverse complement strand
CTGTTAAGATTTTAAGATTTACAGATGAAAGGGACTAGGTAAGTATGAAAGTTTTTAATTGGCAATGTAAGTTACAGGTATACATTATCTATTATACAGTGGTAGTAAAGTTACTTTAATTTGGAGTAGGATAGACACACCTTGTTAATGGATTCATCATTCTACCTGCATTGGCCTGTTAGGAATTGGAAAAAAAAAAATACAATCCAAACACAAGTCTCATACTAGAGTGACTTTACTTGTTGTT
>NW_027879654.1:0-1698 GCF_054177405.1 Leptonychotes weddellii | reverse complement strand
TTGATGAGAATATAAAATGGAACAGTGGTTGGGGAAAACATTTTGGCAGTTCCCCAAAATGTTAAACCTGGAGTTACCCTATGACCCAGTAATTCCATGCCCAAGTATCTAAGGAAAACATATGTTCACTCTAAAACTTGTACAGGAATGTTCATAGCAGCATTATTCATAATAGCCAAAAAGTGGAAACAACCCAAATGTCCTTTAGCTGATGAATGGATAAACAAATCTGGTACGTCCACATGGTAGAATATTATTCAGTCATAAAAAGAATACAGTTCTGATATATGCCATGCCATGCATGAACCTTGAAAACATGCTAAGTGAAAGAAGCAAGCCTCAAAAGGTCACATATTGTATGATTCCATTTATACGAAATGCCCAGCATAGGCAAATCCACAGAGACCAAATGCAGATTAGCGTTTTCCAGGGTCTGGGGAAAGGGGAGGAATAGGGAGTCATCTCTAATGTTTAAGGAGTTTTGTTTTTTTTTTTAGGCGATAAAATTATATGGGAGTTAGATAATGGTGATGGTTGTGCAATCTTGTGACTATACTAAGAAAACACTGAATTGCACACTTTAAAATGGTATGTGCATAAAAAAATAATAAAATGGTATGTGCATTATATCTCAATAAAAATGATTAGAAACTTGTACTCTTAGATTTTCCATTTATTTTCTTGAACGTCTTTCTTTATCAATGTATATTAAGTTCTCTTGTTCTTTTGGAGAGCTTTATTTTCTGTTTTGAATTCTAGTGGGCATGAATGCCAGTGATAGGCATTTTCACTAGGTCTTTCTTCATCATTGCACATAGTGTTCATACCGGTACATGCATCCCAGCAAAAAAAGTGGCACAGATTTAGCATCGCATGGTCAGCATGTCTGTACTGTGGTACTAATGGAGATCACCTGTTCTCCCACTCCAGGTGCCTTCAGGACAACGAGTGGAACTATACCAGAGCTGGTCAGGTCTTCACTATGCTCAAGGTGAGGTCTAGGAGTCATTAAGCGGGCTACAGATGGGCATTTCTGGGCCTTCAGGAAGGCCAAGAAGGTGGAGGCTGGGTGGCCTGGGAATGAGACTCCGGATCTGGGTCTTCTGATGTCCCAACTCCTTCCCTCCAGAATGAGGGCAAGATCCCAGAGGAGGCCTTCAAGCAAACCACCTAAAAGAAGCCTTGGATGTCCACGTCATCATTGTTTCTCTTTTCTCCAACCTAAGGCCATGCCCATGACTGGGGATGGAGGCCTGGCTGACCAAGAAATCAAAATTACCTTGCAAGCCAGGTAACATAACCACCTGAAGGATCAGTTGTTCCACGTATTTTTCCCACACATGATTGCTGTTTATTTTCATAATAAAGAGTTATGTTGCACGTTGTGTGTTGTGTGTCCTGGATCGCTCTTCTCCTGCCCCAACCATGAGCCAGTGAGTCCAGGCCTAAAAGGCCCTGTCCTCTCCCTGACGTTATTCACCCTGGCAGTCCCCGGCAGGTACACAGGCTTGACTCCATAGGTAGTATGTCAATAAGTTCTGGTGAGAAGGTACACACACTGCTTCCAGGGATTGGCCTTTGGAAACAGTGTGACTCAGTCAGATGCTCTACCTGGAGGCCTGCAAAAGCAGGCATGTGACCTGGAACAGTACGGGCTTTGCAAGGGCTGCCTACCGGCTAGTGAGGGCCGTGGAAGGA
>NW_027879653.1:0-247 GCF_054177405.1 Leptonychotes weddellii | reverse complement strand
GGCGCCTTCCTTAGGTAGAGACAGCTAGTTGCTGTCCAATACCCATTCTCTCTTAGTGACAGAACTCCGGTATCACGAGAGGTATCAATACACCCAGAGAAGAGACTACATTTCCCAGCTTTCTCTGCAGCTCCTTCCCACTGCCTGGAACTTAGATGGCTGGTGCTCTGGCAGCCATCCTGGACCATGAGGGGACCTCAAGGACAAGGGCTACATACCCAAGAAAAGCTGAGTGGGAAGTACAGAA
>NW_027879652.1:0-247 GCF_054177405.1 Leptonychotes weddellii | reverse complement strand
CTGATTCCTCAAAAATCTCCCTCTCCCTCCCTCGGTATACATATAGACACACACACACACACACACACACGCACAATCTATTTGCTGTTTCTCTGGAACCCTGACAAATTAACCACAGAAACCTCTCCCCCGCCGCTCCCCCCAGAACACCTTGCAGTCCCTAAGTTCCACGAAGGCTTCAAGGGACACTACGATTGAGGGTGAGCATCCAAGAGGGCTGCAGGCCTCTGCCCCCACCCGCTGCCCA
>NW_027879651.1:0-247 GCF_054177405.1 Leptonychotes weddellii | reverse complement strand
TCTAATGCCTAACCCCATGCTTAATTTCATGCTTTTTTACATGTACAGTGGTCACTCTGCCTGGAATGGTTCTTTTTTTTTCTTTCTTTCTTTCTTTCTTTCTTTCTTTCTTTCTTTCTTTCTTTCTTTCTTTCTTTCTTCTTTCTTTCTTTCTTCCTTCCTTCCTTCCTTCCTTCTTTCCTTCCTTTCTTTCTTTCTTCTTTTGTTCTTTCTTTCTTCCTTCCTTCTTTCCTTCCTTTCTTTCTTT
>NW_027879650.1:0-247 GCF_054177405.1 Leptonychotes weddellii | reverse complement strand
TTTCTTTTTTCTTTTATTTTTCTCTCTCTCTTTTCTCTCTTCTCTCTGTTTTGCATGTGGACATGCAGTTGTTCTAGCACCATTTGTTAAAAGATGCTTCTTCTTTCTCTATTGGATTGACTTTGCTTCTTTGTCAAAGATCAGTTGACTATATTTGTGTGTGTTTGTTTCTGGACTTTCTGTCCTGTTCCATTGATCTGTTTGTCTATTCTTTCACCAATATCACAGTCTTGATTACTGTTGCTTT
>NW_027879649.1:0-247 GCF_054177405.1 Leptonychotes weddellii | reverse complement strand
TTCTTTCATTATTGCCTTTCAGCAGACAATTATCTATGTAGTTGTCAATTTTTCATAGCTAATTTCTTTTTTCTTTGCTTTAAAGATTTTTTTTCCTTTGGAGTTCTGCAGTTTTTAAGTGGATTTATTTTTATTTAGTTAGTTTATTTAATAAACATCTAACCGTTTACTGGGTGTCAGGCATTTCTTTTTTTTTTTTTATTTTTTTAAAGATTTTATTTATTTATTTATTTATTTATTTATTTAT
>NW_027879648.1:0-247 GCF_054177405.1 Leptonychotes weddellii | reverse complement strand
ATAGACGTTCCACTAATTTATTCAATATGTATTTTTTTGAATTTGTTTTTGGGCACTGAGTAAATACTAGGTATTTTGCTGTCCTTGAAAGCACAAGTTGCTGAAAACCTGTGCATGATGGTTTGCTTCATCTTCTAACTGTCCTGCAAACCTAAACTTTCACTATAGATTACTATAAAAATATAGGGTATTTTATGAATTCCTACACAACCCGTGGTTGGTGTTTCTTAGAAGAAACTACTCCAGT
>NW_027879647.1:0-247 GCF_054177405.1 Leptonychotes weddellii | reverse complement strand
GGGAGCCCAATGCGGGACTCGATCCAGGGACTCCAGGATCATGACCTAAGCCGAAGGCAGTCGCTTAACCAACTGAGCCACCCAGGCGCCCCAAGATTTTATTTTATTTTTTAAAAGATTTTTTATTTATTCATCAGAGAGAGAGCACGAGAGCATGAGCAGGGGGGAGGGTCAGAGGGAGAAACAGATCTCTCTCTCTATATATAGAGAGAGATATAAGAGAGAGATCATATCTTCTTTATCCATT
>NW_027879646.1:0-247 GCF_054177405.1 Leptonychotes weddellii | reverse complement strand
CACAGCAAGCTGCTCCTTATTTCAAAAGCAGCCTGATGAACCCCCCATCCCCCAAAAGACAAGGCGGGCTTCACGAAACCAGGTTGGAAAGGAGCCCTAAGGCTGAAAATTCTTACTTCCACTGTCGTCCGGCATTCCAGGTTGGGGGCGGTACGGGGGTTTGGGCTTTGGGTAGATATCTGCGGGGAAAACGACATAGCGTTTTTAGCGGAGAGAAATAGCCTTGTGTTACGAGCAGCCTATAAAA
>NW_027879645.1:0-247 GCF_054177405.1 Leptonychotes weddellii | reverse complement strand
AGTGAACTGTGGAACAGCCTGAGCTGTTCCTTTCTTAGAATCTTGCCGCTTCTGAGGCGCCTGGGGGGCCTCGTGGAATTAGTTTCATTATGATTGCTTAGATAGGCGTAACTAAGATGAGTAGTCACTTTATCATGAAACCCCAGAAATATTCCCACAATTATAAAGATTGCCATAAACAAAATGAAAGAGAATAGCAGGAGCCAGCTGTGGAGTCTCCTGTTTTCAGGATCGTCCCCCATACTTG
>NW_027879644.1:0-247 GCF_054177405.1 Leptonychotes weddellii | reverse complement strand
GGGGCAGTTGAGAAGATCCGTGCATGTGTCCAACACGCTCGGGACCCCCACCTCTGCCCCCATCCCTGCGCTGCAGCCACCGCGGCCTCCTGCTTCCCGGCACACGGCAGCCCGCGCCCCTTCGGGGCCTTTGCAGCTGGACTGCCCGCTGCCTCAATTCCCCTCCCCACGTCCCGTCACCCTTCCCCTCTCTCCTTAAATGCCGCCTCCTCAGAGAGGCGCTGTGTCACCCCATGTAAAGTAAGAC
>NW_027879643.1:0-1698 GCF_054177405.1 Leptonychotes weddellii | reverse complement strand
TTTTGGATACTAGTCCTTAATCTGATGTCATTTGCAAATGTCTTCTCCCACTCTATTGATTGTCTTTTGGTTCTGTTGACTGTTTCCTTTGCTGTTCAAAAGCTTTTTATCTTTTTTTATCTTTCTAAAGTTTTTATTTATTTATTTGACAGAGAGAGACACAGCGAGAGAGGGAACACAAATAGGGGGAGTGGGAGAGGGAGAAGCAGGCTTCCCACCGAGCAGGGAGACAGATGCGGGGCTTGATCCCAGGACCCTGGGATCATGACCCGAGCTGAAGGCAGATGCTTAACCAACTGAGCCACCCAGGCGCCCCCAAAAACTTTTTATCTTGATGAAGTCCCAATAGTTCATTTTTGCTCTTGCTTCCCTTGCCTTTGGCGATGTTTCTAGGAAGAAGTTGCTGCAGCTGAGGTCAAAGAGGTTGCTGCCTGTGTTCTTCTCAAGGATTTTGATGGATTTCTATCTCACATTTGGGTCTTTCATCCATTTTGAGTCTATTTTTGTGTGTGGTGTAAGAAAATGGTCCAGTTTCATTCTTCTGCATGTGGCTGTTGAATTTTCCCAACACCATTTGTTGAAGAGACAGTCTTTTCTCCATTGGACATTCTTTCCTGCTTTGTCGAAGATTAGTTGACCAGAGAGTTGAGGGTCCATTTCTGGGCTCTCGATTGAGTTCCATTGATCTATATGTCTGTTTTTGTGTCAGTATCATACTGTATTGATGATTGCAGCTTTGTAATAGAGCTTGAAGTCTGGAATTGTGATGCCACCAGCTTTGCTTTTCTTTTTCAACATTCCTCTGGCTATCTGGGGTCTTTTCTGGTTCCATACAAATTTTAGGATTATTTGTTCCAGCTCTGTGAAAAAAGTTGATGGTATTTTCATAGGGATTGCATTAAATGTGTAGATCACTCTAGGTAGCATTGACATTTTCACAATATTTGTTCTTCCAATCCATGACCATGGGACATTTTTTCATTTCTTTGTGTCTTCCTCAATTTCTTTCATGCGTATTTTATAGTTTTCTCAGTACAGAATCTTTGCCTCCAGATTTATTCCTAGGTATCTTATGGTTTTGGGTACAATTGTAAATGGGATCAACTCCTCAATTTCTCTTTCTTCTGTCTTGTTGGTGTATAGAAATGCCACTGATTTCTGTGCATTGATTTTATATCCTGCCACTTTACTGAATTCCTGTATGAGTTCTAGCAGTTTTGGGGTGGAGTCTTTGGGTTTTCCACATACAGTATCATATCATCTGCAAAGAGTGAGAGTTTGACTTCTTCTTTGCCAATTTGGACGCCTTTTATTTCTTTTTGTTGTCTGATTGCTGTGGCTAGGACTTCTAATACTATGTTGAATAGCAGTGGTGATAGTGGAAATCCCTGCCATGTTCTTGACCTTAGTCGGAAAGCTCTCAGTTTTTCCCCATTGAGAATGATATTCGCTGTGGGTTTTTCATAGATGGCTTTTATGATATTGAGGTATGTACCCTCTATCCCTACACTCTGAAGAGTTTTAACCAAGAAAGGATGCTGTACTTTGTCAAATGCTTTTTCTGCATCTATTGAGAGGATCATATGGTTCTTGTTCTTTCCTTTATTAATGTATTGTATCACATTGATTGATTTGCGGATGTTGAACCAACCTTGCAGCCCAGGAATAAATTCCACTTGGTTGTGGTGAATAATCCTT
>NW_027879642.1:0-247 GCF_054177405.1 Leptonychotes weddellii | reverse complement strand
ATTTGTTATACGGTAGGCACTTGAGAGGGTCAGTCATTATCTCCTGTTCTGCTCCCTGCAGGCTCGTGTGGGCCCCTGGCACTGTTCATTGCTTGGGGAAACTCTCTCCCCAACCTTCCTCCCGGGACCTTTGTGCCCAGACAAGCACCAACCTTCTCCTGCATCAGAACCAGGGGTCCTGGGAGGGACCCAATCCTGGCCCCACTGCTGTGCTCTTCTCTAACTCAGAACAAACAACTCCATGGTA
>NW_027879641.1:0-247 GCF_054177405.1 Leptonychotes weddellii | reverse complement strand
CCAGTGGTTTATTGATCTTATTCTTTCAAAGAACCAGCTTCTAGTTTCGTTGATCTGATTTACTGTGTTTCTGGTTTCTAATTCATTGATCTCTGCTCTAATCTTAATTATTTCTCTTCTAATGCGTGGCTTAGGCATCATCTGTTGCTTTTTCTCTAGTTCTCTAAGGTGTAAAGTTAGTTGGTGAATTCTGGATTTTTCTATCTTTTTGAGTGAGGCTTGGATGGCTATGTATTTCCCCCTTAGG
>NW_027879640.1:0-247 GCF_054177405.1 Leptonychotes weddellii | reverse complement strand
TTTGTGTTACATTGTTTTCTAACACTAAAAACTTACCCAGATAGTCCATGAAGTCACTAGCTGGGTTTCTGAGCATGCTAGGAAAGAGTGTGTTTTTCATGTATTTAATTTTCTTAGCATTTATGGAAATCTGTTGACTATCCTACCTTCACAAGAAAAGAAGTGAGGGAGAAAGGGAGAACTCAAACCTTCCCTATATGTGTGCCCTATTTACCTTTTATGTTGAGGCACGGTGATGCAGAAGAGC
>NW_027879639.1:0-247 GCF_054177405.1 Leptonychotes weddellii | reverse complement strand
GTTGTATGCCCTCAGGTCCCTTCTAGCTCTGACACTCTGGGATTGTCATACCGAATTTTGACATTTCACTCTTTGCTGACAGCAAGCTTTTCTTAGATGGGTGGATGGTGAAGATCCTGGTAGGTTGGGCTGCTGAATGGTTGAAATAGGCAGAAAACAAAAAAGGGGCATCTTGAGGCACAAAAACCAAATTTTATCAATTGGCAATTTTGCATAAACCAGGCTTCATTATGAAAGATGAGAGTAT
>NW_027879638.1:0-247 GCF_054177405.1 Leptonychotes weddellii | reverse complement strand
CAAGGGTCCTCCATGCCGGCATAGGTAGAGAGACTCCCATCTGCTGCAGCTGGAGGGCAGGCTGCTGAAAACTAGACCCCTGATTTGGTTGTACGAATGACAGGGATGGAAGCCACAGCATGGGTTTCCTCTCTTCGAGGCCGCCCCAGCTCCTGCTGCACCTCAGTGCCTGACCTAACGATGGAGGCTGGGGCTGAGCTCTCAGTTTTGTACCGTCCCTCGAGGAGTCAACTTAGTGCTGGTGGAA
>NW_027879637.1:0-247 GCF_054177405.1 Leptonychotes weddellii | reverse complement strand
GAGGCAGACGATTAACAGACTGAGCCACCCAGGCACTTCTATTTAGAATCTTTTTAAACCAAGTGAACGACTTTCTTTTGACTCTTTCTTGGTAGCAAAATTAACAACACATTAGCTTCACTATCAGCACCGTAGGTGTTCGGAAGTGAAGGTGTAGCCATAGTTGTTGCCCTGTTTTTAATGTTCTGATGTGCATTTTTCAGTGTGTTACATAGTAAAGTAAAATCCGTGGTCTGACTGACTTTTT
>NW_027879636.1:0-247 GCF_054177405.1 Leptonychotes weddellii | reverse complement strand
TGGTGATGGGTATTAAAGAGGGCACGTTCTGCATGGAGCACTGGGTGCTATGCACAAACAGTGAATCATGGAACACTACATCAAAAACTAATGATGTAATGTATGGTGATTAATATAACATAATAATAAAAAAAAGGATGCAGTTTGAGAACCAGGGACCCGAGCCAAAGGCAGATGCCTAACAACTGAGCATGCAGGCACCCCCAGGGACAGGATCTTAAGTGGAATTCAAGAGAAGGAATCAATC
>NW_027879635.1:0-247 GCF_054177405.1 Leptonychotes weddellii | reverse complement strand
TGAGGGGGGGGTGGGGTTTCTGGGGGGGCGGGGGCACCCCGGGCTCCAGGGGGCAGCGGTGGCCTGAGAGCATGCCCATGTCACCGCAGGATGCTGCAGACGCTGAATGAGCTGGAGGCCTGCTCCCCAGAGGCCAAGGCCAAGGCCAGTGCCTTTCAGCACCTGCTCTTCCTTGTGGGCATCTATCTCTTCAAGGTATAGTGGCCTGGAGGGGTGGGGTCCGCAGCCTGGGGGCCCGGGGGCCTGG
>NW_027879634.1:0-247 GCF_054177405.1 Leptonychotes weddellii | reverse complement strand
AGATTCTTCTTCGGAGAAGACCTCTCTTGCACTCTCAGGGCAGGAGACGTGTTTCAGTTTTACGACTCCTTTGTTGGACTACCGGGAATTTTGGGCTCCGGGTTTCTTTCAAGGATCTCGACCTGAAAGTTAAAAAACAAATCTATCTTGGGTGGAGCACTTAGGGATTTTTATTCATTAAGTGCTATTTTAAAGTCCTCTCTTTGGTGGTAGAAAAATCCCCTGTTATGCAGAGGACAGAGAATAT
>NW_027879633.1:0-247 GCF_054177405.1 Leptonychotes weddellii | reverse complement strand
TATGCACAATGAATCATGGAACACTACATCAAAAACTAATGATGTAATGTATGGTGATTAACATAATAAAAAAAAATCAGAAAAAAAAGATCTGCTTCTCTGATTACTGTTACCTTTTACAAAGTAGATCTCGAATTATGCTAGTTTTGTTTTGTGGCCTACCTTTCATATTTCAGTACAAATCTCAGTCCTACTTTTTTGTTTTGATAAAATATGCATAATAAAATGTACCATTTAAAAAAAAAAA
>NW_027879632.1:0-1698 GCF_054177405.1 Leptonychotes weddellii | reverse complement strand
TCTCTCTCTCTGTCAAATAAATAAATAAAATCTTTAAAAAAAAAAATGCTATCAATGAGGTCTAATCCAACTAGATAATCTAACAGCTAGGGTAAGTGAGGCAGAAGAATGAATAAGCGACCTGGAAGACAATGTAATAGATAAAAAGGGAAAAGAGGAGGCCAGGGAAAAACAACTCAGAATCCATGAAAATAGAATCAGAGAAATAAGTTACACCATGAAGCATCCCAATGTCAGAATAACTGGAATCCCGGAGGGAGTGGAGAGAGAGGACTAGATGTAATTGAGCAAATCGTAGCTGAGAACTTCCCTAATCTGGGGAATGAAACAAACATTCGCGTCCTAAAGGCAGAGAGGACCCCTCCCAAGATCAAGGAAAACAGGCCAACACCCCGGCATGTAATAGTAAAACTTGCAAATCTTAGAACCAAGGAAACCATCTTAAGGGCAGTTAGGGGGAAGAGATTGCTTATGTATAGAGGGAGGAACATCAGAATAACGTCAGACCTATCCACAGAGACCTGGCAAGCCAGAAAGGCCTGGCAAGACATATTCAGGGTACTAAACGAGAAAAACATGCAGCCAAGAATACCTTATCCAGCAAGGCTTTCATTTAGAATGGATAGAGAGATACAGAGCTTCCACGACCGGCAGAAACTGAAAGATATGTGACCACTAAGCCGGCCCTGCAAGAAATATTAAGGGGGGTTCTATAAAAGGAGAAAGACCCCAAGAGTGATATACAACAGAAATTTACACAATCTATAAAAACAACGTCTTCACAGGCAACATGATGACAATTAATTCATATCTTTCAATAAGCACTCTCAACGTGAATGGCCTAAATGCTCCCATAAAACGGCACAGGGTTGCACACTGGGTAAAAAGACAGGACCCATCCATATGCTGTCTACAAGAGACTCATTTTGAACCTAAAGATACATCCAGACTGAAAGTGAAGGGATGGAGATCCATCTTCCATGCCAGCTGGGAGCTGGACCTCAAAAGAAAGCTGGGGTAGCAATTCTTGTATCAGACAAAATAGATTTTAAACTAAAGTCTGTAATAAGAGACACAGAAGGACACTATATCATTCTTAAAGGGTCTATCCAACAAGAAGATCTAACAATTGTAAATATCTATGCCCCCAACATGGGAGCAGCCATCTACATAAGCCAACTGTTAACCAAAATAGTCATATTGATAACAATACGTTAATTGTAGGAGACCTCAATACTCCACTCTCAGCAATGGACAGATCATCTAAGCAAAAAATCAACAAGGAAACAAGAGCTTTGAATGATACATTGGACCAGATGGACCTCAAAGATATATACAGAATATTCCACCCTAAAACAACAGAGACTCATTCTTCTCAAGTGCACATGGAACTTTCTCCAGAATAGACCACATACTGGGTCACAAATCAGGTCTCAACCGATACCAAAAGCTTGAGATTATTTGCTGCACATTCACAGACCACAATGCTTTAAAACTGGAACTCAATCACAAGAAAAAATTTGGCAGAAATTCAAACACTTGGAAGCTAAAGACCACTCTGATCAAGAATGTTTGGGTCAACCAGGAAACCAAAGAAGAACTTAAACAATTCATGGAAATCAATGAGAACGAAAACACATCGGTCCAAAACCTATGGGATACTGCAAAGGTGGTCCTAGGGGAAATACACAGCCATCC
>NW_027879631.1:0-247 GCF_054177405.1 Leptonychotes weddellii | reverse complement strand
GAAAGTGACTTTTGTTCACCAGTACTCAGCACAGAGGCAGAACCCAGACTAGCTGGATACAATATTCTTGGTTGCATATATTTCTTATTTAGTGCCCTGAATATATCATGCCCATCCTTTCTGGCCTGCCAGCTCTTTGTAGATCAGTCTGCTGTCAATCTAATGTTTCTACCATTTTAGGTTACATATCTCTTGTCCCAAACTGCTTTCAGGATTTTCTCTTTGTCTCTGAGACTCGTAAGTTTTA
>NW_027879630.1:0-247 GCF_054177405.1 Leptonychotes weddellii | reverse complement strand
ATGTGCATTTTGCTGTGCTGGGCATTGTTGAGAAGAGAGCCAAACGAGGCAGAAGATACATGCATTATGGTCTTGGCCCAGGTCCCTTATGTTTGCTTTATACCAGTCCCCGGCAATTCCATCTCCTGCCGTGATCCTCAGAGCAATGTATTTGTTAATGACTTTAAAATCCAAAACTTTAACTGATATCTTTTTTTTTGATTTCCAGATTTATTCAGTAACTTAGTTGACATCCTCACCTGAATGT
>NW_027879629.1:0-247 GCF_054177405.1 Leptonychotes weddellii | reverse complement strand
GAAATTCCTAAAGATAGGGACCGTTCGTTCTTGCTTCTCTCCCCCATGGGGTCTGGCATAAGGCTGGCTCAAAGGGCCATGTGGATGGATTTAGCTTTCTTCAGAAGATCAGGTCCTGAAGCCTTCGGTCTGCCACTATGTTCTAAGCCTCACACTGCAATGAGGCCCAGCCCCTGCAGAGCTCAGGGGAGGGCTCACACGGGGTGCCTGCTGGTTGGGCCACTCTTAGGGTTCCCCACTCTGATGG
>NW_027879628.1:0-247 GCF_054177405.1 Leptonychotes weddellii | reverse complement strand
CTGAAGGCAGATGCTTAACTGACTGAGCCCCCCAGGCACACCTGTTTTTCAATTTCTTTGTGTCTTCCTCAATTTTGTTCATAAGTGTCCTTTAGCTTTCAGAGTACAGATACTTTACCTCTTTGGTTAGGTTTATTCCTTGGTATCTTATAGTTCTTGGTGCAATTGTAAATGGGATCGATTCCTTAATTTCTCTTTCCTTTGTCTCATTGTTAGTGCATAGAAATGCAACTGATTTCTGTGCATT
>NW_027879627.1:0-247 GCF_054177405.1 Leptonychotes weddellii | reverse complement strand
GAGGAATCATTCATCATGAATGTTCATCGCCCCTGTAATGCGGCTTAGACCCGGCCTGAGAAAGCACCAGAACACCACATAGGTCTACAAAAGACACGCCCAAAGGGTTCCCGAAGCGGGAGAGCACGGGGAGGACAACAACCAGAGAAAACTACTTCAGCCTCACTGGCACCCCACAAAAACCCCAGAGACGAAGCAGTCGGGCAACACGAGGAAGGAGAACGCCTAACACGCGGCACGGACCCTT
>NW_027879626.1:0-247 GCF_054177405.1 Leptonychotes weddellii | reverse complement strand
TGGAGTCCCGGGATCGAGTCCCACATCGGGCTCCCTGCTCAGCGGGGGGTCTGCTTCTCCCTCTGACCCTCTTCCCTCTCGTGCTGTCTCTCATTCTCTCTCTCAAATAAATAAATAAAATCTTTAAAAAAAAAAGAAACAATTTTCCAATAGAAGCCTCCTTAATCTGATATCTTAAGGAAAACATGACTTTCTCCTCTATTATACTTCAGAAACTGAAAAGAAAGCTCTGATACACAGAAAACTT
>NW_027879625.1:0-247 GCF_054177405.1 Leptonychotes weddellii | reverse complement strand
TTGGGAGAAAACCGAGGAATAAGTTCGATTCTCAAAAAGTTTACATTCAAGGGCGCCTGGGTGGCTCAGTCGGTTGAGCGACTGCCTTCGGCTCAGGTCATGATCCCAGGGTCCTGGGATCGAGTCCCACATCGGGCTCCCTGCTCTGCGGGGAGCCTGCTTCTCCCTCTCCCACTCCCCCTGCTTGTGTTCCCTCTCTCGCTGTGTCTCTCTCTGTCAAATAAATAAATAAAATCTTTAAAAAAAA
>NW_027879624.1:0-247 GCF_054177405.1 Leptonychotes weddellii | reverse complement strand
TCGCAGGGATAACCCGTGCCTCGACCCCGCTGAATCCAGAGGTGGCTGGGTGCTTGGTGAGGGCACTGAAAAGGCCACTCCCTTAAGTGACGGAGCATCAGAGGCTCCTGTGGTTCAGAGACGGGCCCAGGGCTGGAGGGCAGGGTGCTGTTAGCCCACAGGTGCTGGGAACCAGACCAACACTGGCCAGTCCCCGACTAAAGTCCATTCTGTGGGGTGTAGATTCATACATAAGGAATGCTGCCAA
>NW_027879623.1:0-247 GCF_054177405.1 Leptonychotes weddellii | reverse complement strand
CAATTTGAGAAGTATTGCCTTCTTAACAGTAAGTCTTCCAGTTCAAGAACATGAGGTTTTTTTTCATTTATTTAGATGTTCTTCAATTTTTTTCAGTAATATATTATACTTTAATTTTCAGTGTAGAAATCTTGAACTTCCTTTTAAAAATGTATTCCTAAGCAAATCTTTTTTTTTTTTTTTTTCCAATTTTTTTTTTATTCTTATGTTAATCCCCATACATTACATCATTAGTTCTAGATGAAGT
>NW_027879622.1:0-247 GCF_054177405.1 Leptonychotes weddellii | reverse complement strand
TTTGTTTTACCTTCTCCCCGCTCCAAGGCATCCTTAAAATTCCGATACCCTGCCCCAAAGAGTAATTGACCAGTTCCCTCCCTCATTCTATTACACCTGTCCTTCCCAGAGGAGGGGGGGGTAGAATCCTATCTTCACCTGGAATTCCTTAAGGGACCTCTCTCCCCATTTGTCAACTGCACGAGGCACAGCCCTTCCCCTGGACAACATTCCACTATATTCCTTCTGAGAGTCTGCTCCTTATTTC
>NW_027879621.1:0-1698 GCF_054177405.1 Leptonychotes weddellii | reverse complement strand
CAACATAAAGTATCCTATCATCTACAAAGAATGCCTTTTATTTCTTTTTGTTGTCTGATTGCTGTGGCTAGGACTTCTAGTACTATGTTGAATAGCAGTGGTGATAGTGGACATCCCTGCTGCATTCCTGACCTTAGGGGGAAAGCTCTCAGTTTTTCCCCATTGAGAATGATATTCACTGTGGGTTTTTCATAGATGGCTTTTATGATATTGAGGTATGTATCCTATATCCCTATTCTCTGAAGAGTTTTGATCAAGAAAGTATGCTGTATTTTGTCAAATGCTTTTTCTGCATCTATTGAGAGGATCATATGGTTCTTGTTCTTTCTTTTATGAATGTATTGTATCACATTGATTGATTTGCAGATGTTGAACCAACCTTGCAGCCCAGGGATAAATCCCACTTGGTCGTGGTGAATAATCTTTTTAATGTACTGTTGGATCCTATTGGCTAGTATTTTGGTGAGAATTTTTGCATCCATGTTCGTCAAGGATATTGTTCTGTAATTCTCCTTTTTGATGGGGTCTTTGTCTCGTTTGGGGATCAAGGTAATGGTGGCCTCATAAAACGAGTTTGGATGTTTTCCTTCCATTTCTATTTTGTGGAACAGTTTCAGAAGAATAGGTATTAATTCTCCTTTAAATGTTTGGTAGAATTCCTGGGAAGCCATCTGGCCCTGGGCTTTTGTTTGTTGGGAGATTTTTGATGACTGCTTCAATTTCCTTAGTGGTTATGGTCTGTTTAGGTTTTCTATTTCTTCCTGGTTCAGTTTTGGTAGTTAATATATCTCTAGGAAAGCATCCATTTCTTCCAGATTATCTAATTTGCTGGCATAGAGTTGCTCATACTATGTTCTTATAATTGTTTGTGTTTCTTTGGTGTTGGTTGTGATCTCTCCTCTTTCATTCATGATTTTATTTTTTTGGGTCATTTCTCTTTTCTTTGTGATAAGTCTGGCCAGGGGTTTATCAATCTTGTTAATTCTTTCAGAGAACCAGCTCCTAGTTCATTGATCTGTTCTACCATTCTTTTAGTTTCTATTTCATTGATTTCTGCTCTAATCTGTATTATTTCTCTTCTCCTGCTGGGTTTAGGCTTCATTTGCTGCTCTTTCTCTAGCTCCTTTAGGTGTAGGGTTAGGTTGTGTATTTGAGATCTTTCTTATTTCTTGAGAAAGGCTTGTATTGCTATATACTTTCCTCTTAGGACTGCCTTTGCTGCATCCCAAAGATTTTGAACAGTTGTGTTTTCATTTTCACTTGTTTCCGTGAATTTTTAAAAATTCTTCTTTAATTACCTGGTTGACCCATTCTTTCTTTAGTAGGATGCTCTTTAGCCTCCATGTATTTGAGTTCTTTCCGACTTTCCTCTTGTGATTGAGTGTTCTAGTTTCAAAGCATTGTGGTCTGAAAATAGGCAGGGAATGATCCCAATCTTTTGGTACCATTTGAGACCTGATTTGTGACCTAGGATGTGATCCATTCTGGAGAATGTTCCATGGGCACTAGAGAAGAATGTGTATTCTGTTGCTTTGGGATGGAATGTTCTGAATATATCTGTGAAGTCCATTTGGTCTAGTGTGTCATTTAAAGCCTTTATTTCCTTGTTGATCTTTTGCTTAGATGATCTGTCCATTTCAGTGAGGGGGGTGTCAAAGTCCCCTACTATTATTGTTTTGTTGTAGATGTGTTTCTTTG
>NW_027879620.1:0-247 GCF_054177405.1 Leptonychotes weddellii | reverse complement strand
TGACGGGTTTCTCTCCAAGTCAGGTAGCCCTGGGTAGATCAGGACTCAGAAGAACCCTAGCTCCAGACAGTGCCAAAGCCCTGGGTGCTTTCCAGCCACTATCCAGCCATCCAGCCTGGCCTTTTAATCCTTCACACCATCATCCCCTGCTCACTTATTTACTTAGGGCCAGTTCTAGATTCCTTTACAAATATTAACCCATTTAAGACCCACAACAGCCCTCAGAGGTAGGAACTGTTATTGTACC
>NW_027879619.1:0-247 GCF_054177405.1 Leptonychotes weddellii | reverse complement strand
TAAAACATCGATTTCACCATAAAAGTACTGCAGCAAAGTTATCTTCTTTAATCCCTAATATGAACAGTTTTCCCTACCTTGCCCTCCCTGGAATTCTTAATTCCATTTACCCATACTAAAAGAGGACCGGGGAAGGGAAGTAATAAGCCTAGAGTCATGCAACTAGGAAGTAAATGGAAAATCTAGAAGGAAGGAGGCCCTAGATCTCCTGAATCCAAGTGCAAAGCCTCTTTGCCCAACCATAGTG
>NW_027879618.1:0-247 GCF_054177405.1 Leptonychotes weddellii | reverse complement strand
ACAGAGAATAAAAATAAAACCCACAAGGAAAAAGCCAATTTAAAGAATTGTTGGCCTGGAGCGCCTGGGTGGCTCATCAGTTGAGTGTCCTGACTCTTGATCTCAGCTCAGGTCTTGACCTCAGGGTTGTGGGTTCAAGCCCAGCATTGGGCTCCTTGCTGGGTGTGGAGCCTGTTTAATAAGTAAATAAGTAAACAAGCAAATAAACAAATAAAAGAGTATCGGCCTATTGAGAGACTCATGGGAG
>NW_027879617.1:0-247 GCF_054177405.1 Leptonychotes weddellii | reverse complement strand
AAAATCTCTTGAAATTTTGGGCCCATGTTGGGCGACCCGGGTGCCAATCCATGGTGATCTCAGTCAAAATCCAGGAGATCTCACCCAATGTCAAGAACCCCTGGCCCCATCAAGGAGATTCCTGGGTGTATGTCACATGATCACAGTCCAAGCCTCGGGAGAACTCACTCAAATCCCCCGGGATCACAGGCCATTGAGTGAGAAACAGCATCTAAGTTCATCTGACTGCAGTTCCAATCTCCGGAAC
>NW_027879616.1:0-247 GCF_054177405.1 Leptonychotes weddellii | reverse complement strand
AAAATCATTGTTTCCTATTTTATTGAGTTAAAACTTATTTAATATTTATTTTGATGCCAAAAATCTTCCAGATTTGGCCAGTAGAGGGGCTTTTTTTTTTTTTTAAAGATTTTATTTATTTATTTGAGACAGAGAGAATGAGAGAGAGAGAGCACATGAGAGGGGGGAGGGTCAGAGGGAGAAGCAGGCTCCCTGCCGAGCAGGGAGCCCGATGCGGGACTCGATCCAGGGACTCCAGGATCATGAC
>NW_027879615.1:0-247 GCF_054177405.1 Leptonychotes weddellii | reverse complement strand
AGAACACCCCTAACGTTGATTAATTTCCATTTAATCTTAAAAGAAATAATAATCTTACAAAGTTAGCAAGTAGCCAGGTATCTGTCCTATGACAAAATACCTAATTTTTTTTTTTTAAAGATTTTATTTATTTATTTGACACAGAGAGAGACAGTGAGAGAGGGAACACAAGCAGGAGGAGTGAGAGAGGGAGAAGCAGGCTTCCCGCCGAGCAGGGAGCCCGATGCGGGGCTCGATCCCAGGACCC
>NW_027879614.1:0-247 GCF_054177405.1 Leptonychotes weddellii | reverse complement strand
TCAGGTGATTTGGGTGCACGCTGAAGTTTGGGACTGCTTTGAAGTATCGTGTGTCCCTTAGTTCGGGTGCTGGAGGTGACTCTTCAAATGCGAGCTGAGCTAAACCGAGCTGTTTACCTTCAGGATCGTTACCAAAGCCAAAACAGGGCTTAGTCCTTACCCACTCAGACTTCGATGCCAGAGTATAAGGTGAAAAATATGTCTAGAAAGGCGAGATCTGGGAGAGGGATTTGAATCAACAATGAAT
>NW_027879613.1:0-247 GCF_054177405.1 Leptonychotes weddellii | reverse complement strand
AAAAAATCAGGATGGAGGAATTTTCCAGGTAAGTGTCTTAAGGAAATGAAATACTCAAGTTCCTCCTCCAACACCCCATGTCTGGGCTTTCTGGCCCCACACCATGAATGGGAACATCTGAGTGGGTGTGGGGACATCTGCCTGTGTGTGCTCACCGCCAGACAATCAATCTTTGGGTTGATGTACCCTTTACAGCAACCTTTCCTCCTCTACCAGGGCAAGTCCCTTCTGAATAACACCCTGCTTT
>NW_027879612.1:0-247 GCF_054177405.1 Leptonychotes weddellii | reverse complement strand
GGTGGTGGTGGGGGGAGTGGGAATGGACAAAGAAAGCATTTGGGGACTAGTTACTTGAAAAAATTTATCAGCAGTAAAACATACGGGAGCCATAAAAAGCCAAGCCAAAAGGCACACGGGAGGGGTATTAAGGAGGCACTTTATAAACCACTTCAAATGCTGAGCAGTCAGCACAATATCGAAGCTGTGCAAAAGGGGAATGAACTGATACCGCGGCCTCAGGAAGGTAGTGATCCCAAGGCTTATA
>NW_027879611.1:0-247 GCF_054177405.1 Leptonychotes weddellii | reverse complement strand
TCATGACCTGAGCCAAAGGCAGCTGCTTAACGACTGAGCCACCCAGGCGCCCTTAAGCTCTAACTTTAAAAAGCATTAAAGACCCCTACTGTAGCAAACGGTGTATTCTATAGTTCATCAATCTTACTTTCAAATAACAGATGAAAATGATAGCAATCTCCATAATCTTAAAATCTAGGTGAAATAAATTGGACTGTGATGTCCAGTAACTTGTAAAATGTAACCAGGTGACTAGACCAACATGCTA
>NW_027879610.1:0-1698 GCF_054177405.1 Leptonychotes weddellii | reverse complement strand
TTTTTTTTTTAAAGATTTTATTTATTTATTTGAGACAGAGAGAATGAGAGACAGAGAGCATGAGAGGGAGGAGGGTCAGAGGGAGAAGCAGACTCCCTGCCGAGCAGGGAGCCCGATGCGGGACTCGATCCCGGGACTCCAGGATCATGACCTGAGCCGAAGGCAGTCGCTTAACCAACTGAGCCACCCAGGCGCCCTAGAGTATATTTTTAAAAACCCTATAAACCAATAAGGAAAAGACAACCCCACAGGAAAAAATGGGCAAAATTTATAAGCAGGCTATTTGCAGAAGATAAACGTTTTATGGCTAATCAGGGAAATGCAAATTAAAATGACAAAAGAGCATTCCGTGCCCATCAGATTGGCAGCAATGAGTGAATTGGACAATACCAAGCGCTGATGGAGATGTGGAGAGTAAGCGGTGGACAACGCTAGCACACGGCCTTACTTTAATAAAGCTCAGGATCTTGTTCTAGCTGTCCTAGGTATGGCTGTGATCCCACAGTTCCCCTGGACCCGTGCGGTCCAGCGTGGCGGCCCCTTGCCACGTGTCTCTCTTGAGCACTGGACATGCGGGAGAGTGACTGAGGAATAACATTTTTAAGCAGTTTATTTCATTTTGATTCATTCAAATGTAAGAATGGATACCCACCTCGTTTCTTGGAAAACTTTTCAGTATATTTGGAGCAACTTGAGTCCGCGGCCCTCCTTTTTCATCTGTAAAGTGTACGACATTGACATATAGATGAGGTATTTCTGATGGAAATCTAGTACCCAAGCTGCAATGTGCTCTAAGTGAAAATGCACACCAGATTTCAAAGACTTCATGCCCTCCCAAAAGAATGTAAAATATCTCATTAGTAGTTTTGCTATGTTGATGGACATTTTGAAATGACTATATTTTGGATATATTGGGTTAAGCAAAATAGATGACTAAACTTAATTTTTATCTTTTTACTTCTTTTGAATGTGGCTACTGGCAACTTTGACATTATGCATGTGGTTCGCATTGTATTTCTTTGGACAACACTCATCCCCACTCTACATACACATAAAGTGAGGTGTGTAAGGATATACATTGTAGCGTTGTTTGTAATAACCAAAGAGTGGAAACAAACCCTGAGGGTCATCAACAAGAGGAGGGGTAAATAAATTGTGGTTTATTGACACAGCGAAATAACTCAGGAGTTACATAGCTACATGTATCCCCTCGGATTAGCCTAAAGAACATAATGTGGATTGCAGGTTGCAGAAGACTCCCTATTCATGCGAAGTTTGAAAGCGTGCAAAAATATTGGGAATTGTTTGTGAATACATATTAGTATAATCAAAGTATAAAAACATGCATGGAAATTATAAACAACCAGAATCCAGATGGTGGTAGCCTGGAGGAGGGGAAATACTCGAAAGACCTTTAATTGTGTCTATAGCATTTTGTTACTGAGGAGTGGGTATGACTGAGGGGGGTTTGGTATGGTTGAGCTATTTCAACAAATTGTTTGATGGCCAAAGCCATTTTTAAGCCACTTGATTTCTGGTTAGAAAGTTTCCAAGAGGGGTGCCTGAGTGGTTCAGTCAGTTAGGTGGCTGCCTTCAGCTCGGGTCATGATCCCGGGGTCCTGGGATAGAGCCCCACATCGGGCTCCCTGCTCGGTGGGGAGCCTGCTTCTCCCTCTCCCTCTGCCTCTCCCCCTGCTT
>NW_027879609.1:0-247 GCF_054177405.1 Leptonychotes weddellii | reverse complement strand
AGTCTGAAAGGAAAATAAGACATTTATAGAGAGACATCCTTGGTTTAAAAGATTTGATTATGAAGTCATCTAAGTACCTTTCTCACAAAGCTAATGGCCAGCAGTTCAGTGTAATCCAGGATGGTCCGTTTTTCATGTTAAAGCTCTTATCACCAATGACAGTTTGCGAGCTAAAGATACTAAACATGAGTGAAGGGAAGAATCTTTCTTGTGTCCCTCAAGTGGAAAATACCCTTAGTTCCAAGTA
>NW_027879608.1:0-247 GCF_054177405.1 Leptonychotes weddellii | reverse complement strand
ATTCTTATGTTAATCCCCATACATTACATCATTAGTTTTAGATGAAGTGTTCCATGATTCATTGTTTGTGCATAACACCCAGTGCTCCATGCAGAATGTGCCCTCCTCAATACCCACCACCAGGCTAACCCATCCTCCCACCCCCCTCCCCTCTAGAACCTTGTTTGTTTTTCAGAGTCCATCGTCTCTCATGGTTCGTCTACCCCTCCGATTTCCCCCGCTTCATTCTTCCCCTCCCGCTACCTTC
>NW_027879607.1:0-247 GCF_054177405.1 Leptonychotes weddellii | reverse complement strand
CTGTGTATACGTATGTGTGCATCTGTCTATAAATGTTTGTGTGTGTGTATTGTGTGTATTGTGTATAAGCACATGTATATTTGTGTCTGTGTCTCATGAGGTAAAGGATTCTCTGGCCCTGAAGACCTGTTCTCCTGGCCCAGAGCCTTGACCCTGACCGATGCATCCACGGGTGCCGGTTTCCCACGGTCAGGGAGACAAACAGAGCCGGGTGAGGACTGTCTTCTTCCCCACACCTCCATACCGT
>NW_027879606.1:0-247 GCF_054177405.1 Leptonychotes weddellii | reverse complement strand
CAGAGAGCTTTGGACCCCTGCCAGGGAGTGGGCCCCCCACCTGGGAAATTCAGATTGGCTTGGTCTGTAGGGCCACCAGCCACCAGCATCGTGTAAACACTCCCGCAGGAGCGGCCAGTACTGGGAGAGCTGGGGAGAGGTAGGGAGTGTTGGGGAGAGGTAGGGAGAGCTGGGGAGAGGTGGGGAGTGTTGGGGAGAGCTGGGGAGAGGTGGTGAGTTGGGAAGAGCTGGGAAGAGGTGGGGAGAG
>NW_027879605.1:0-247 GCF_054177405.1 Leptonychotes weddellii | reverse complement strand
AAGGGTGAACTGGAAGGGACACAATCATACAGACATTGGCTATTTCCAGTACAGAGGATTGGTAGGACTACAGAAAGGAGACTTGAGGAGAAGGACATCAGACTCTGGGGCTCCTCATATGTTTCTGGGTCACTGATGCTATCAGCACCTGAGGGGAATGAGCAGAGGTCAGGAGACTGCAAGCATGGGTGAGTCATGCGCTTTTTGCCTCCTCCCGTCCCGGGAGCCCTTACATTGGCCTTCAGCC
>NW_027879604.1:0-247 GCF_054177405.1 Leptonychotes weddellii | reverse complement strand
TTATTAGACACTGGGAGAGGCTGTGTAAGGTGTGCTTAAGCTAGATGCTTTTTTTTTTTTTTTTAACGAGAACTAGTTGCTTTTCGAAGAGGGAGGTGCTCAAGGCCTGAAGGGCACAGAGGCTCTCTGTCGCACTGTGGCCCGCTCTTCTGGCCCAATGGCTCTTACTGCACGTGTCTCTGGGCACTCACTCGTAGTATTTTCTAGGAAAAACTTGAGTATTCAGAGACACACAGCCAGGAGAAGG
>NW_027879603.1:0-247 GCF_054177405.1 Leptonychotes weddellii | reverse complement strand
TTGTCCCTAATTATCATGAGTTGACTCCTCTAGCACCTGGGTGTGTGGGGGGGGTGGTGGTGATGGGTGGTTTGACTTTTCTCTGGTTGGCTGGCCAGCCCTGCAGGCTTCTGTCCTCACACAGCCTTGATGGGCTGGCCACTGAGTGCTTCATGCCGGGTGCCACTGGCTTTGGGCCCACGTCCACCATACCCAGCTCTTTCTCCTTTTCTTTTTTTTTTTTTATTATTATGTTATGTTAATCACC
>NW_027879602.1:0-247 GCF_054177405.1 Leptonychotes weddellii | reverse complement strand
TGTGGGAGGGAAAGGATCCGCGTCTTCCGCACTGAAGGGGACACATGCGCCGGGGACAAGTGTCTCAGTGGGATGGCCAGCCGGCTGGCTGCCCAGAGAACAGATCCGTCCTGGACATCTGTCGCTGCCCGGTCTCCGGGTACCAAGAGGCGGGATGCTGACTCGCTGCGCTCTTTCCTCTCAAACCTCTCCTTGCACCATGACACCCAACTGCCAAATCCAGGGCTGGACGAGGACAGGCAGCCAG
>NW_027879601.1:0-247 GCF_054177405.1 Leptonychotes weddellii | reverse complement strand
TACTCTTCCAGCAGGGACCCAACAAGTGGCATATCCAGGGAGACTCATCTTTTTCCCCCGAGAGGAGAGGTGTGGGAGCACACTGCAGGGATCTGCTGGGTTTGGAGACTGCACACAGGGTCGGGTGCAGAGATAGACACGCGCGGTCATAGGCCAGGTGAGCACGGAGTGCGGCTGGAGACCGGGGAGACAGGAGTGACTGACAGCTTTTCTCTGGGGGCTCACTGAGGAGCGGGGCTCGAGTTCT
>NW_027879600.1:0-247 GCF_054177405.1 Leptonychotes weddellii | reverse complement strand
CACACACAAACACACACACACACGGCAAGCACACACACACACGGCAAGCACACACACACGGCAAGCACACACACACACACGGCAAGCACACACACCCACATACACACAGATGGTCACATGGCCGTGAAGAAAAGCATAGAGGAGGGTAAAGAAACAGGATGTGGCATGGGCGTGTGAGTGTGTGTGAGTGTGCAAGTGTGTGTGTTGAGCGTGTGCGTCCCCACAGGGTGGCCATGCAAGGACCCTC
>NW_027879599.1:0-1698 GCF_054177405.1 Leptonychotes weddellii | reverse complement strand
AAGGTTAATGACTTTTGTTTCCATCACCAGAGGGCGTGGATTATTACCTTTGCATCGGAAGGCAATGTGCTTAGATGGGACAGTGCCTTAGGCACAGTGTGTAACAGGTGGCAGATTGTTAGGTGCCTACTCTAGCACCCTGTCCTATTTATTATTATTTTTTAAGTAAACTCTATACCCAACACGGGGCTTGAATTTATGACCCGGAGATCAAGAGTTGCATGCTCTCAATGTTCTCTTTTGGAACAGAAGCCTGATGGGAAAAAGATGAAATTTCCCATTCTCTTTTGTAGCAAGGTGCAGCCATGGGATTAAATTCTGCCCAATAAGATTAAGAAGAAGCCTCCCCCCAAAGGGTGAAGGGATGGGGCGCCTGGGTGGCTCAGTCGTAAAGGGTCTGCCTTCGGCTCAGGTCATGATCCCAGAGTCCTGGGATCTAGCCCCGCATCGGGCTCCCTGCTCAGCGGGAAGCCTGCTTCTCCCTCTCCCACTCCCCCTGCTTGTGTTCCCTCTCTCGCTGTGTCTCTCTCTGTCAAATAAATAAATAAAATCTTAAAAAAAAAAAAAAGGGTGAAGGGATGCTCTTTTTCCATTTCTCTTCTCCCTATCACCTGGAATGCATATCTTAGATCATGAAAGGGTAGAATAAGGTTGGTGAAACAAGAAGACAGGAGCCTGGATTCCAGAAGAGCTGCCATGCTGGTCCTGAAGTCTAACTCTGGTTTTTTACCTAAAGAGAAATAACGTTCCATCTGGCGTAAGCCACTACTATTTAGACCGTCCTCAATTAGTCACCCAACTGAATTCTAACTGATAGGCTGGGCTGCAGGAACTAGGGATGGAAGTGACAAACCTGGGATAGCAAAGCCAGGAATCTTCTCTTCTAGAAGTTTCAGGTCCAAATTGGGATTGTATAGTCACCCGTCAAGCTTCTAGCCAAGTGGTACTATTCAACTTTGTATTCTCTGCAGAGACTGGACAGTGTTTGAGTATGTACACAAAATAGCAGCTGAATGAATAAATAAACAAATGAGGGAATAAAATGAAGTTTTGTTTGGGGTAGGCGGTGCGAAAGAGATGATTTTGCTCATTAGACCCAAAACGCATTGAGAAAACTTGCTTTGGGTACTTAAGGAATTAGTTTAAAGCACAGATCACTTCTTCCTTGTATGTACATATTTTTGGAAAAACTATAAAGCACAATGACAAGAGATCTCAGGCTCTGTAGTTAGAGTCCATCCCAACCGTGCAGGTTAAGGGTGTGTGTGTATGACTTAGCCCTGTTCCTTAAACTCCCTAAATCTCATTTGTCTTGCAAAATGGAGAGGCCAATATATACCTCACAGATATAAGGATTAAATGAAGTTCTCATGTATGACAGCTTAGCCTCCTTTTTCAGGCATAGTGAATCTCAGCATTCAAGAAATGTTTACTATTGTCTCTCCTCCAGCAACCCAAGATGCCGAAAGGGAAGAAGGCGAAGGGGAAGAAGGTGGCCCCGGCCCCTGCTGTCATGAAGAAGCAGGAGGCCAAGAAGGTGGTCAACCCCCTGTTCGAGAAGAGGCCCAAGAATTTTGGCATCGGACAGGACATCCAGCCCAAAAGGGACCTCACCCGCTTTGTCAAATGGCCCCGCTACATCCGGTTGCAGCGGCAAAGGGCTATTCTCTATTAACGTCTAAAAGTGCCTCCCGCGAT
>NW_027879598.1:0-247 GCF_054177405.1 Leptonychotes weddellii | reverse complement strand
GGGAGGATGATGGTTAGGTTATTTTGAACCAGTCATTCAACAGAATGCTGTTCTTTTTAAACACACAGGCATTTCTCAGGACTAAGATGCTGAGTGTTCTCAGCTTAGCATCTGATCTACTTTGCACAAGGGAGACACTGGCTGCATATATCAGGATGTTTGTATCTCGGTTTAAATACTCACAAAATCTAATTTTTTTTTATTTTTTTTAAAGATTTTATTTATTTATTTGAGAGAGAGAATAAGA
>NW_027879597.1:0-247 GCF_054177405.1 Leptonychotes weddellii | reverse complement strand
TACATGCCTGCTCCAGTGATAGATATTCTTAGAAGGAGGAGGAATTTGGAGCAATTCTCCTTGTTCTTGGCTAGCGTCCACACCATGTGTTTGGAGCATGGAACTCACAGCTTACTGGCTCAGGCTTAGAGGAAGTGGAACATATTATAAGAGGGTCTTTGGATTAGTGAGGAAACTAAACCCAGATCATATGAAGAAGAATAAAAGACTCACTGAGGCTGATATCTGCTTTCACACAGCTAGAGCT
>NW_027879596.1:0-247 GCF_054177405.1 Leptonychotes weddellii | reverse complement strand
GTTATTAACTAAATTGTTCTCAGTGCAATTCCAGCACAGGGTATAGTCGTGAACAATGCTGCCTAACTCACTAGCTGAGTCATTTGTGTGTAGGACTCAGGTCCATGATTAAACAGCAGGAGGGCTTGCTTTTCCTCTGTTTGAGCTCCCCACGCCTGCCCCAGTGCCTGGAACGGGGTGACACACACTGAGGGTGCTCCGGTTCCGGTTGGCCAAGTCCTTGGGTGCAGCCAGGAGCACCCCTTGG
>NW_027879595.1:0-247 GCF_054177405.1 Leptonychotes weddellii | reverse complement strand
TCGACATCACGGTATCCATGCTCTTCTTCCCCACAGCTCTTTGGGGTATTCAGAATGATGGATGTTCACAGCTGCATATGTTTTTCTCTCCAAATGTTTTTGCAGCTAGAGGTAGCTATGGATTGCAGTTCTAGGAAATTCTATGTGGGCTCAAGTCAGCTGGGTGGGTTTCCAGAATAAAACCACTCTCCTCCTAACACAAGGATCTCTCAGATATAGGAGTTTTATCCCCTTTCTTCCTGCCTGT
>NW_027879594.1:0-247 GCF_054177405.1 Leptonychotes weddellii | reverse complement strand
GAATATCACGGACCCTAGAAAACACAAGACCGGCATCTCAAACTCAACCACAGTCTCCGCCTGAGAGACCCTGTCCACCCCGACGCCCCCATCTTCTCCCACCCATCCCACTTTCCCTCACATGCTACCGTCCTTTCTCGCAGAGACTGGAGTCCGCTGCTTCTGTTCTGACAGCAGCCATCCTCACCCACGGATGAGCGCCCACCACTCCACGTTAGGCTCCCCGGCCTCCGGTCAGAGTCCGCTC
>NW_027879593.1:0-247 GCF_054177405.1 Leptonychotes weddellii | reverse complement strand
CGGGGGCCCAATCCTCTGCCCAATTCCCAGCCCTCGGCTGCACACCTGTGCCTACTTCGCCCCCAGAGGCGAAGCTGGAGGAGCGGGGTCTGCCTTGGTCGCAGGGGCCGGGGAGGCTGGCGGGGTGTTTTCCAGCCACAGGCACCCGGGACCCCGTCGGGCAGGCAGCTGTCCCCTGACAAACGGTGTGGGCTGCCCGTTTTATTCCGGAGGCTGTTGGGGTGATCCCGGCTATCCCGCATCTCCA
>NW_027879592.1:0-247 GCF_054177405.1 Leptonychotes weddellii | reverse complement strand
AAAAGACAAGGCGGGCTTCACGAAACCAGGTTGGAAAGGAGCCCTAAGGCTGAAAATTCTTACTTCCACTGTCGTCCGGCATTCCAGGTTGGGGGCGGTACGGGGGTTTGGGCTTTGGGTAGATATCTGCGGGGAAAACGACATAGCGTTTTTAGCGGAGAGAAATAGCCTTGTGTTACGAGCAGCCTATAAAACAAGGACGTGTGTGTGACTATAGATTTTCCACCTTATTCACATCTGTTGTTCA
>NW_027879591.1:0-247 GCF_054177405.1 Leptonychotes weddellii | reverse complement strand
ATTTGCTTTATATATTTATATGTATTTCCTTTGTATATAACAATTTGTTCTTGCTACTTTTAATATTCTCTTTTTAACTTTTGGTAGTTTAATTATAATGTGTCTTGGTGTGGGTCTCCTTGGGTTCATCATTTTTGGAACTCTGTATTTTCTGGACCTGAATATCTATTTCCTTCCCTAGATTAGGGAAGTTTCAGCTATTATTCCTTCAAATAATTTTGCCCCTTTCTCTTTCTCCCTGCCTTGG
>NW_027879590.1:0-247 GCF_054177405.1 Leptonychotes weddellii | reverse complement strand
TATTCATGTTGGGGCACCTGGCTGGCTCAGTCGGTGGACTGTGCAATTCGTTGGGTGTAGAGATTAGTTAAAAATAAGATCTTTTTAGGGGTGCCTGGGTGGCTCAGTCGGTGGACTGTGCAATTCTTGATCTTGGGGTTGTGAGTTCAAACCCCACGTTGGGTGTAGAGATTAGTTAAAAATAAGATCTTTTTAGGGGCGCCTGGGTGGCTCAGTCAGTTAAGCGGCTGCCTTCGGCTCAGGTTGT
>NW_027879589.1:0-247 GCF_054177405.1 Leptonychotes weddellii | reverse complement strand
AGGAGGGGGCGCCTGGATGGCTCAGTTGGTTGAGCGACTGCCTTCGGATCAGGTCATGATCCTGGAGTCCCGGGATCGAGTCCCGCATCGGGCTCCCTGCTCGGCAGGGAGTCTGCTTCTCCCTCTGACCCTCCCCCTCTCATGCTCTCTGTCTCCCATTCTCTCTCAGATAAATAAATAAAAAATCTTTAAAAAAAAAAAAACAATGGAAGGTGACCAGCAACCACAGTCCTAGCTGGTAACATTT
>NW_027879588.1:0-1699 GCF_054177405.1 Leptonychotes weddellii | reverse complement strand
TTTTTTTTTAAAGATTTTATTTATTTATTTGACAGAGAGAGAGATAGCGAGAGCAGTAACACAAGCAGGGGGAATGGGAGAGGGAGAAGCAGGCTTCTTGCCGAGCAGGGAGCCCGATGTGGGACTCGATCCCAGGACCCTGGGATCATGACCTGAGCCGAAGGCAGACGCTTAACGACTGAGCCACCCAGGCGCCCCCAGGAGCTCTTTTAATTGTAAATGTGCTTCGCTCTTGGGGAGGTCACCTAGAGCTTTTATCAGAGTTCCAAAGGGGTATATGATCCCCAAGCAGTACTACCCAAAGTTGTAGTAGATCAGTTTATGATCATAAAGCTGTTGTTACAAGAGCGGAGGGAACATTCCAACTATTTGTTGATTTTTTATCTTTCCATTTATTGATTGTGATATCATTTTGCAATATAAGAATCAAGTTTAAAATTTGAGTCAGGAGCCCTATCCCTTGGGGGGATACACGTTTGTGTAGAAAGGAGCAGGGGGTTAAAACCAATGAGATAGGTTCTCTCTCCAAGATGAGAAAGGGCTGACCAAAATAGGAACATATTTTTCACTTAACTACTGAAGTCCTAGCTGTACATCAGAAGGCCTAGCGTCTGTTTGTGACTTTGTCCCTGACTCCATTTATCAGAGCCTCCATCACCTGTGTGATGGGGGTAACAGAAAACCTGCCATCATTTCCTCCATCACAATGTTATGAGATTGTTTTGGAAGTACTTTCATTTCCCCAACAGAAAAGCATTATAGATCTGTATATATACCTGTTATGACTTCTTTGGGGGGAAGAAAAGCACCTCAGAGAAGACTTGGCTTACAGCTTCCAGGACTGAGTGATTTCTGAGCCTCACAGGCATCCATATACAAGATGTTCTTTGTGGGGAACAACTTGTTCATTTCTTAGTTTTACATTTCTAGTGGGTTGCTTCTTCCCCCTTTCCATTTATTGTGGGTTTTTTTTTTTAATTAAAAAAATCCAATAGAAATAAGTCTCTTAAATTGTGTTAGCTAGCTAGACTGTTGCTTTAGATGGTTCATTATTAATGTCTTGCTGTCAACATGCATTTTATTTTACAGAATACAAAAGCTTTACTCTAGAAACAAGGTAACAATTGTTTTAAAACAGAAAGATGCCAAGAAGAGAGTTAGCCTGGTCCCCTAGTGGAAGTAGCAAGATACAAAATATAGAAGGTCTAAATGTAACATTTTATGCATAGAGTCAAGCATCTGAGTGTGAAATGTTCCCTTGTTTGCCATCTAGTCCCCAAGCAATCAGTTTTTTAAATGGCATCTTAGAAAGGTAATGAATATCTACTGATACCAAATATAAGCTTAATTTGAAAGCTGGGGAATAGGCCATAAATAAAAACATTGAGTGACTTCCACAGCTCATCTTGTTCATACTAATGGAAATATAGATTATCAACAAGGGAAGTCAAGAGATCTTCTCAAACAGGGTAAAAGGCCAGATACTATGAGGTTCGATTATTGGTTGTTGTTCTTGCTGTTATTGTTGTGTTGTGTGTTTTGTTGGCTTGTTTACTTGTTTGAGTGGTCTTCATATAGAAAAACATGAAGAATTCACAATTATGGTGGTATCTAACACAAGGGTTCTACATATGATATTTATTAAGCACATAGCAGGGAGAAGAGACAAAAAAAATTTTGAAAACAGCCTTTGCTTGAT
>NW_027879587.1:0-13097 GCF_054177405.1 Leptonychotes weddellii | reverse complement strand
ATTACAGCCATAGCCTTCTTTCATTTTTCCTTTGTAATGATTAACATGACCTTTATTGATTTCCGCTTATTGGCTTTCGCTAAAACTAAAAAACAGTACGCAAAGAGAAAGGTGCTAGACAGAGCGTGACCGTCTTGTTATTTTGTTCTATAGAAACTAATTCTTCGTGGAATTAGTTTCATTATGATTGCTTAGATAGACGTAACTAAGATGAGTAGTCACTTTATCATGAAACCCAGAAATATTCCAATTATAAAGATTGCCATAAATAAAATGAAAAAGAATAGCAGGAGCCAGCCCAGAAATATTCCCACAATTATAAAGATTGCCATAAACAAAATGAAAGAGGAGCCAGCTGTGGAGTCTCCTGTTTTCAGGATCGTCCCCCATACTTGGACTTTGTCAAACAGCATGAGTAGCTTGGCTCGCGCCAAATAACTGCTCATAAATCTCATTGGAAGGAACCTATCAGGTGCTGTTAGCAATAAATAGAGCAGTGAAACTGCAGGGAGTCACTCTGGCTCATGTTTCACAACTAAAGAAGAAATCCAGAATTCCACACAATTGGAAGGCTACTCCAATCCAAGACCTCAAACTGAGGATTCTGAGCTGATCTTCAAAAGCAGACAGGTGACCCAAGACCTTCGGAACAAACAGATGACAGCTTCCACTCGATACCTCACAGCAAGACATCTGTCTAACAAATTACTGTTTTGTTCTTTTAATCTGCTTGCCTGTAATTGTTCCACTTCTCATTTTCCACAGACCCCTTGTCATCACCACTAATGGCCCTTTTACTCGTTTCCTCCTTATAAGGTTAGGTTAGGTCAGAACATAATCTTAATACCCTTATTAGGTTATCCCTAACAGCAGCCCCTACCCTCAATCACTTACTGCAGGATATGCCATTCATCACCAGCCTACCATGATAAAACCTCTGGGCCATGCAGGTTGCATCAAATGAGACCATAGGGAGTTACAGCAGATGGCATTTCCACTTGCACATACATGGACCTTGACCTTACACGAATCAATGTGTGACATTGCTAGTGTCCCTCTCTCCCAGAAAAAGAACCGATTATTTCAATCTTGATGAGAACTCAGGCGATCCTAAGTTAGATTTCAATAATCTTCATAGGGCAATGTGCCCAAAACTTACTACCTGGAAGAGACCAATAGAGATCCAAAAATGTAACCCAGTCCTGTAAGCCCTTGGTTCTGACCTTATATCATGAATGACTCCTTTGTTCCCAGATGTCTATGTGCCCTGAACAGATCACTACTTCCTTTGTGGCCAGGACCCACAGGATTCGTACTAACACCTCATGCACTTTAGGAATAGTATCTTAAAACTTGTCCATACATGAGGGACCCTAGTTCTATAAATCACCAACGTTGGAAATCCGACTCAGGTGTGATTTCCAAAATGAGGTCTGTTCTACTATTCAGCACACTGAGGGAAGTACTGACTCATTGTTTATGTGAACGATGTGAGTAGTGTTCCCATCAGTGGGAATCATACAAATAGAAAAGACTAATAAACCTATCACTAGCACTGGCAGAAGTTTTAAGACACCAGTTCTGCCCTAGATGTAGTAAACATTTGTCTCAACTCACGGACACAAGTAGTGATGGACAGTCTCGTTGCTCTAGATTTCTTGTTGGCTAGTCATGGTGGGATCTGTGCTATTGCTAATACTGCTTGTACTTGGGTCTATGAAACAGACAAGGGACTATTAATTGTGCTTGCTTTTGTCATAGTGGTCATGATGCTGGTCTGTTTGTCCAGAGTCTTAAATGCTTCTATGCAACTGCACTGTTATCAGATGATCACCGAGATGATACAACAATAAAAAGGTCAAGCCAATCTTGCAATACCCACTATGAAGATGAACAGTCTCTAAGCAGTGAAGATTTGAATCTCTGTTTTCCCCAAATTAGTCAACTTCTCAGAAGTGAGAGAAAGACCAGGGTGAGACTGAGAGAATATAGAAACAGACAATGGCCAGACCATATAGAGAGATAGAACTCAGACCCACAGTCTCTGGTAACCAGCACAGGAAACCAACCCATTATCTATATAACCAGCCCAAGATGCCAGCTATCTAGAAGAGAAACCTGTAGAAAATCATACCATTATATCTAGCAACATTTCAGGATGCCAAAGGATGACCCCAGTAAGGATGGCACCAAAGAGCCAGGACATGATTAATAATGGACAATTCCATTATTAATCATGATTAGTAATAATGAAGATTCCTTCATTTTTGTCCTTGTTTGCAACATAATACCAACCAGGGAAGGCCAAATATGTACCCCTAACCAATCATGTAGGATGCATCTTCTACTTAGCCCACCTCCAGCTTCCCAATCAGGGCATACCTGAAGTCTTACCTTTTTAAACTATAAGGCTTTACCACTCCTCTGCCTGCCTTTGAGAATCTGCGAAAATGCACGTGATGGATTCTGACAACCTTGTTGCAGGAAGGGCTGAATAAACAGCCTTTGAGTGTTCTCATTTGGTTGGTCTTCATCTATTTCCATAGCTCTTGGACATTCCTCAAAATACTGTGTTATAAATTGATTTGAAATAATTTTGACTGTGATTTTACAAGGGTTTATTAGCAATAGTGTTAAATTTACTTGTTGTGTTTCATTTTCCATCTTAGGTTATTGACATTTTGGCAATTGATCTGTCAAAGAACATATCCTTATCTAAACATCTTTCAGGGAGGCAAGTTTGAGTGTAAACTGCTTTGGAGTCTTTCCATACCAAGTATAGAAAGATGGTCATTGATTAATCAGAATTTTATTTCCTTTTTGTCCTGCAAATAAACAGTATTGCAGGGGCCACTGAGAAACTCTGGCATTAGGTAACTTATGATAAGCTTAAACCTTCCTCACTGGTGAATCCTCCTAAACACTGTTCCTCTTTGTCCTATTTTTAGTCCAACTTTCTTTCTTTTCCTTCAGTCCACAGTATTCTGAGTTGGCCTCCATGTCCCTTGAGTTTGTAACTTCCTTGTAGAGGAGAGACATTCCTGAAAATGGACATTTCACCTGGTTATGTTAAAATCTGTGGCATTGTCAAAGACTTCCCAAATCCCAGGGGAAAAAAGAAAAGTCTGCTAAGTCACTTACTCTTCTGCTGTGCACACACTCTCCAAGAATCAGTCTATCTTCTGATTGAGCCAAGAGATGCAAAAGCATGGTTGGAAAGAGTCCAGTAGACCTGACCTTAAAATATTTTAAGATTAGTGAAATTTTAGTGCTTAAAAATGAAAGGACTGAAAATCTTCTGAAACTTTTACAAAGTTGACACTGATAATGTAAGAGAAAATTATTGTCCTAAAGTAGCATAAAGGAAAGATAAATATTAATCTAATGCTTTTAAGATTTTATTTGAGAGAGAGTGAGTGAGAGAGAGAAGGAGCAGGGGGAGGGGCAGAGGGAGTCTGATGCAGGGCTCGATCCCAGGACTCTGGGATCATGACCTGAGGCGAAGGCAGATGCTTAACCAACTGAGCCACCCAGGTGCCCCTGGGGTTGTCTCTTTATGTTGCTAAACATAACCATCCTCAAAGCTGTTTTTCTAAAAAAAATTTGCTAAATTGTGATTTTGAATAATGGCCTTGACCCCTAGATCACCAAGCGAGAATGAGAAAGAGGAGACTGCAGAGCTTTTGTGTAATTCCAAGTGTTTTTTTTTTTTTTAAGATTTATTTATTTGAGAGAGCCTGAGCGAGTACAAGATGGGGGAGGGGCAGAGGGAGAGGGTGAGAATCAAGCAGACTCCCTACTGAGCTTGGAGCCTGACGTGGGGCTTGACCTCCCTACCCTCCCTACCCTGGGATCAGGACCTGAGCCAAAACCAAGAGTCAGATGCTTGACTGACTGAGCCACCCAGGCATGCCCTAAGTGTGTACACAGATGTTTACAAATTATGTATATATATACACACACATATTTTAAGATTTTATTTATTTATTTGGGAGAGAGAGCACATAAGCAGGGGTAGCAGCATGCAGAGAGAGAGGGAGAAGCAGACTTTCCACCAAGCTGGTAGCCCGATATGGGGCTGGATCCCAGGACCCCAGGATCATGACCCGAACTGAAGGCAGACACCCAACTGAGCCACCCAGGCGCCCCTACAAATTATATTTTTTATTTTTATTTTATTTTTTTAAAGATTTTGTTTTATTTATTTATTTGAAAGAGAGAGAGAGAGAGAGCAGGAACACAAGCAGGGGGAGTGGGAGAGGGAGAAGCAGGCTTCCCGCTGAGCAGGGAGCCCGATGCGGGGCTCGATCCCAGGACCCTGGCATCATGACCTGAGCCGAAGGCAGATGCTTAACGACTGAGCCACCCAGGCGCCCCCAAATTATATTTTTTAAAAAGTTCATATACCCCTATCAATTTGTCTTTTTGAACGACTTAGACTTTTTATTTTCTAAAAAGGAATTACATCTTTTCACTGATTTTTCTTTTTTTTTTTTAAAGATTTTATTTATTTATTCATGAGAGAGAGAGAGGCAGAGGGAGAAGCAGGCTCCCAAGGAGCAGGGAGCCCGATGCGGGACTCGATCCCAGGACCCTGGGATCATGACCTGAGCCGAAGGCAGACGCTTAACCATCTGAGCCACCCAGGCGCCCTTTTCACTGATTTTTCTTAAAGATTTTATTTATTCATTTGAGAGCAAGAGACAGAGAGCACACAAGCAGGGGGAGAGGCAGAGCAAGAGAGGAGAAGCAGGCTCCCTGCTGAGCCAGCCGGAAGCCTGATGTGGGGCTCGATCCCAAGACCTGGAGATCATGGCCTGAGCCGAAGGCAGACGCCTAACCGTCTGAGCCACCCAGGCGCCCCTTCTCACTGATTTTTACCATGTAAAGTATGTTACGACAGTATTGCAGTCTATATAAGACAAAGATTTAATTCCTAATGATTTCAAATTTATAAGTTGCATACATTGGGTTTATAAGTGAATAAGTTATTTTTCACAGAGTATCCTATCCTTCCAGTTTAGTGTCTGCACATGAAGTATCCTTCATTCTGTCTGGACCTTTCTGTTTCCTGAATGTGCACACAGCTTCCCAGCACCATTCCTCAGGCACTTTCTCTCTTTGGAATACTTTTCCCAACACTCTACACTTAGTAAATCATTGCACAATATTTATCCCAGACATAAAAAATATATCCTCGAGGCGCCTGGGTGGCTCAGTCATTAAGTGTCTGCCTTCGGCTCAGGTCATGATCCCGGGGTCCTGGGATCGAGCCCCGCATCGGGCTCCCTGCTCCGCTGGAAGTCTGCTTCTCTCCCACTCCCCCTGCTTGTGTTCCCTCTCTCACTGTATCTCTGTCTTTCAAATAAATAAATAAAATCTTAAAAAATATATATATATCCTCAAGGAATGTTTCCTTCAGTCACGTATACTGATTGTACTTCATCGTAGTCATCTAGTTGACCTTCCAGCACTTACAGTAACTTAAAATTTGTAATAATTTGTATAGATATATGTTTATAGATTGTGTACTGGCTAAACTATCTTTTTAAAGATTAATCCGGGGGTGCCCGGCTATTTCAGTGGTGATCTTGCGGTTGTGAGTTTGAGCCCCACATTGGGTGTAGGGATTAATTAAAATAAATAAATATTTAAAAATTAAAAAAAATTATTCCAAAGCTAAGATGCCACAAATTATAAAAGAGACCATTATTTTATAGGGAACTCAGAAAGAAAAAATGCTGTGATAAGGTGTCTTCATGATAGTTTTACATGATGCAGGAATCATCACGGTCTAATGTTTTTTCAAGGATTTGACAGTTTCGCCCTCCGCCGCGTGTCTCACTCAGCTGGCACTCTAGGATAGGGACAAAGCTCAGCCACAAGTACAAGATGCTATTCAGTATACGGTGCGGCCCAATTTCAGAGTGGTTAGATTGAAGAAGATTGTGTGTCCTAAGATCGTTGCGATGTATTTCAACCCCAGTAAGGACAGGGGCCACTGGTCAGTCAAATGTACCGTTGAATTACCCAAAAGTCCTGGCTTCAGTGGAGGCTTAGCCTTGCATAATGGATGAATGGACATATGAATATGTTGCAAACAACACAAACCACCAGACCTTGTGAACAATTTAGAGAAATTTACCTTTTTATCCCAGCAGGGAGAACAACCTGGAGACGGGGTTGTTGTTCCTCATGAGCACAAAGGGGCTGAAAATAGGGAAACATGTATCTGTAAGTGCAATGGTGTTTATCAGCGCAATTTTGGATTATCAAATAGCCCCATATAAAGTACCAAGATGGAAGAAGGGGAGAAGGTGACAAAGGTGCACACCAGAATCAGGATGCTTTGGGTGGCTCTGCTCTCAGGCAAGTGTCTGGGGGCGTGACTCTATTGTACTTGCCTCTTGGGCCTGTAGGGGATGCTCAGCATGGAGAGCCATTAGCCCAGGCCACGAGACCCAACTACACAACATCAGTGAAGAAGAGCATGGACACATGTTTTTATATAATAAGGAGAGATCAGTTTTCCCTGTGAAGGGAGGGAACCAGAATATTTCACCCCAAAACAAGCCAATTTGGCAAATACATTGCTTTTATGTATTTTATTTATTTATTTTTAAAGATTTTATTTATTCATTTGAGACACAGAGATACAGAGAGAGAGAGAGAAAGCATGAACAGGGAGAGAGGCAGAGGGAGAGGGAGAAGCAGGCTCTTCGCTGAGCCAGGAGCCCGATGTGGGACTCGATCCCAGGACCCTGGGATCATGATCTGAGCCGAAGGCAGACGCTTAACCATCTGAGCCACCCAGGAACCCCAAATACATTGTTTTTAATTCAAGACACAAAACAGCAGGCACAAGAACACGGAGGCTCTCCCCTTTTTTCTCTGAAAGAAGGCTATAAAACTCCCACAAAAGACAGGAACAGGAAGACTGAAGATATTGTTATCAGTCCAGAGAAAGCACCAGAGAAACCTACACACAAAACCTTACTACATTAGTCTCCTCCCATATATTTACCTTTCTCACAAATGCCAACCTGGGAACCCTAAGACTGCTTTGTTTTCTCCTGTCATTTCTCTACAACCTAACTGTTCTTTGTTGATGCTCTAGAAGCTAGAATTTGGAGCCACCGTTTTGAGTTACTTCTGGTTTAGGTTCCTCCTGGAGATGTGCACTGCATGCTGCAGTAAGCTTCCTCTCTCCCTCCCTCCCTCAGATCTATCTTTCTGTTACATGGACCTCAGCCAAGAACACAGAAGGGTAATAGAGGGAACATAATTTTTCTTTTCCTACACCTGCTGAATGTAGACATGCGCACCAAAAAAGTATACCCCACCCCCTCACCAATTTTCTGTACATCCTTGGGGCCACACAGTCTACCCCCTGGGCCCTGACGGAAGATCCGATGATAGCTTTGATTGCTCTGCAATGTTTTGATGCTCTGGTGCCATCCCCCAAAGAAAGTACGTATGATTTATAATGTAAATGCTGTGAAAGGTGGACAGAGTATGCTTCTAAATGTCAAAATTCCCCCTGCCTTTCCATTTGAATTATAGCAACTACACCTCCTGTCATTTACAATTTTTGTTCACCTCAAGAGGAAGAAAATTTTCCAAATTGCTGAACCCTGGTTTTTCACATGGGCAATGACCCTCTCTGACAGACCCCAAACTGCCTTACTCCAAGTCAAGAAGAAGGTGTTGTTTTGATTTGTAAGTGTGGTAAAAACAGACATCATGTACAATTTATCATTTTAGCCATTTGTAAGCATCCAGTTCAGTGGCATCAAGTCCATTTACATCCTCCTTGTCGTGTTACCTCTTTTAAACCACCTTTAGGGTGCCTGGGTAGCTCAGTTGGTTAAGCGACTGCCTTCGGCTCAGGTCATGATCCCAGCGTCCTGGGATCGAGTCCCACGTCCGGCTCCCAGCTCGGCGGGGAGCCTGCTTCTCCCTCTGGCCCTCTCCCCTCTCATGCTGTTTCTCTCTCTCTCAAATAAATAAATAAATAAAATCTTTTTAATAAATAAATAAATAAACAACCTTTAGAGTTAAAACAACACTTAGAGTCATGATTTGCCCAATGAGTGTCCTCCCTTCATTTGGAAGTTCTATGTATGAGGGTGCTTGTCCATCTGCCTTCCTCTTTTTACTCGTGAGGAGGTAGGACATGAAATCCCCAAGTAGCCAGATGGTAGCACCGTCGATTCAAAGTTACCTGCACACTAAATCTATAAACATGGTCTGGAAATCATTTAAGTTCATCTGCCTCCAGTGAAATTGTTGCTCTGGATTATAACCAATCTTCTCCATGTTCTTCTAACAATATTTCTCCTTCTTTTCACCTGGTACTTTGCCTGATCATGAAGCAATCCCATCTGGCAAGAACTGTATTACCTGCCTGCCACACGAGACAAAAGTATGCACAGGCCTGTCCCCATCTTACCCTTTTTGCCTACCCCGTCATTTCAGAAAATGTGTCCTTCATAAAAATGTGTGCTTCCTCCTGTCAGAAGCCAAACCTGAAATAAAAGACTTAGATGTAAAGAAACAAGAATATTGATTGATTTAAAAAAAAAAAAGCCCCCCAAAACAGCAGGTGCCTGAGGGTGCACTGACCTCTGCCCTTTCCTTCCTGGAAGCAGGAAATACCACCCTTTCCATGGAAAATGTCCTCCCTATGCCAGAAGGAGAGTGACATTCTTGTCGAGGACAGGAAGCTGAGAATAAGAAAATTCTGTACAGACTTTGTTATAAATAATGCTTATCTTCCTATGGTTTCTCCACAGAGTTTAGTTACTTTTCCACAACCACCTCTCTGTTCAGCCCAATATAAAAGCATTTAGGTTCTGCCACTTCTTTCGGTACTTGTTTCCTTAGGAGGACTCCCTTGTCATGTAAAATTTATAAGCAATAAATTTGTGCACTTTTCTCCTCTTAATCTGTCTTGTGTCAGTATAGTTCTCAGACCCAGCTGCAACCCTAAGATGATTGAGGTATGGTTTGCCTTAATGACATCTTCCTTTTGGCATCTTGGAATTCTACCTCCTTCATTGGTTTGATTTTTCAGTATGCGGACGTGCTCTCAGCTACCATCTTAAGAAATTGTATGAATATTTTCAGTGTCTTACTTTTTTTAATTTAAATTCAATTAACTAACATATAGTGTATTATTAGTTTCAGTGGTAGAGTTCAGTGATTCCTCAGTCTTAATGAACACCCAGTGCTCATTACATCACGGAGTGAGATCATATGATAATCGTCTTTCTCTGATTGGCTTGTTTCGCTTAGCATAATACCCTCTAGTTCCATCCACATCATCGCAAATGGCAAAACTTTAGGTTTTTTGATGGCTGTGTGATATTCCATTGTATATATATGCCACATCTTTATCCATTCATCTGTCGATGGACATCTGGGCCCTTTCCATAGTTTGGCTATTGTGGACATTGCTGCTATAAACATTGGGGTGCACGTGCCCCTTCAGATCACTACACTTGTATCTTTGGGGTAAATACCTACTAGTGCAATTGCTGGGTCATAGGGTAGCTTTATTTTCAACTTTTTTTTAAAAGATTTTATTTATTTATTTGTCAGAGAGAGAGCACAAGTAGGGGGGAGCGGCAGGCAGAGGGAGAAGCAGGCTCTCAGCCCAATGCGGGACTCGATCCCAGGACCCTGGAATCATGACCTGAGCTGAAGGCAGACACTTCACTGACTGAGCCACCGAGGTATCCCTAAAAATTTTCAACTTTTTGAGGAACCTCCATACTGTTTTCCAGAGTGGCTACACCAGCTTGCATTCCCACCAACAGTGTAAGAGGGTTCCCCTTTCTCCGCATCCTTGCCAACATCTGTTGTTTCCTGACTTTTTAATTTTAGCCATCCTGATGGGTATGAGGTGGTATCTCATTGTGGTTTCGATTTGTATTTCCCTGATGCCGAGTGATGTGGAACATTTTTTCATGTGTTTCTTGGCCATTTGTGTGTCTTCTTTGGAGAAATGTCCGTTCATGTCTTCTGCCCATTTCTTGACTGGATTATTTGTTCTTTGGGTGTTGAGTTTGGTAAGTTCCTTATAGATTTTGGATACTAGCCCTTTATTGCAGAGTCTTTCAAAATAAAACCTACTCCTACTACAGGACCCAGCAATAAATTACTGACCCAAATGAGTAAAAAACTTACATTCACATAGAAACCTGCACACCAATGTTTACCACAACTTTATTCATAACTGCCAAAACTTGGTTGGAAGCAACTAAGATGTCCTTCAGGAGGAACCAACATACTGCTCTGGTGCAGGATGTTGATAGGATAGTGTAGGGGTGGGGTGGGACTCTGAGTACCCACGTGTGTGTTCGGTGGGCAGGGAGCAGTGAAGGCAGAGCAGAGAGCATATGAGAAATCTCTGTACTCTCTGCTCAATTTTGCTGTAAACCCAAAATTGCTCTTTAAAACATACACACACACACACAATAAATCCTGTGAATTAAAAAAAAAAAATTATTCCAGGGATGCCTGGGTGGCTCAGTCGGTTAAGCGTCTGCCTTCGGCTCAGGTCATGATCCCAGGGTCCTGGGATTGAGTCCCACATTGGGCTCCTTGCTCAGCAGGGAGCCTGCTTCTCCTTCTGCCTGCTGCTCCCCCCTGCTTGTGCTCTCTCTCCCCTCCCCTGACAAATAAGTAAATAAAATCTTTAAAAAAAAAATTATTCCTGGGGCACCTGGGTGGCACAGTTGGTTGCGCATCTGAGTCTTGGTTTTGGCTCAGGTCATGATCTCAGGGTCGTGAGGTGGAGCCCCCATGTCAGGCTCCCCGATCTGCAGACAGTCCGCTTAAGATTTTCTTTTCCTGTCTGTCTGACCCCCGCCCCCTGCCCTCACTGTCTCTCTAAAATAGATTTTTTGTTTGTTTGTTTAAATATTTTTATTTCTTTGAGAGTGAGAGAGAGAGCACAGAAACAGGGAGAGGGGCAGAGGGAGAGGGAGAAGCAGCCCGACGCAGGGCTCCCTGGGGTCGTGACCTGAGCCAAAGGCAGATGCTTAACCGACTGAGCCACCCAGGTGGCCCTGCTTTTGCATAAATCTGTTGGGCTTGGGCAAATGTCAGTTTGCAGGCTCCCTGGGAGCTTCCTGGGTATAATCTGAAACCGGCCCCTGTACACAGAGGGCAGGAAGAGACCAACCAAGGAGTAAGTCCACCCCAGATTGGTAGGTGGCAGGTTTAATAAGCAAGGAAACTAATATATGAGGCTTGTCTTGGATGCCACCAGAGGAGTAGATCTCCTTACCTGCCCACCAAATCTTGAACATTTATAGAGATCTTAACTGTGTTTAGTCACATATACCGTCAAGATGGTCTCAACAACGCTGTATTCCCTCAAGGCTGTGTCCATGGAATAGCTTCCACTGGGGACGGTAGGCACAGCATACATTCCAAGGACAGGGGAGAGGGTGAGGAACCTCCAGTTGTTGGGGTTCAACTCAAGGGTCAACCAGACCTCCTCTGACAGCCTATTTGTTTGGGTTTCTTCTTTTCCCTTGATCAGTGTGTCTATCTGCCAATTTTATTCTTGTTTTTTGAAATTGCTGTAGCGATTCTAATTCCTTTGCATAGGGGCGCCTGGGTGGCTCAGTCAGTTATACGTCTGCCTTTGGCTCAAGTCATGATCCTAGGGTTCCGGGATCGAGCCCCATATCTCGCACCCTGCTCAACGGGGAGTCTGCTTCTCCCTCTCCCTCCCCCCACTCGTGCTCTCTCTCTCTAAAATAAAATCTTTTTTTAAAAAATAATTCCTCTGCATATCTTATTTAAGAGAAATACTTGTGTGTGTTTGTTTACAGCAAAGAAAGTTCTACAGCGTTTTTTATTCCACGGAATAGTTCATCCACACTTACCTCATATCAAACATACACACACACTAATAGTGTTGCATTGCATGGATGGGCAAGTACTTTATTTAGTAAACCAGCTATTAATGTCCCTTCTCAATTTTTTTGTTATTATGATACGCAACACTGAAATTGATATTCTTATAACTATGTGTGTATTTGCACCGATGTTCTTCATGTGTGTTGTCTGGACTTGGTTGTATATGCAGAGAAAGATCTCGTTTAAACTTTTACGTGGTCGACTCCGTCAGTCAACTTCATGGCTTCTAGGCTTTGTCGACATGCTTTAGAAAGATCTCCTCGGCCCGAAAAGATAGAATTAAGATGATTCATCCATCCCTGGTCAGTTTGCGAGCACTTGCATGGTTTTTTACAGGGCCCACCGCAAATTTGTTTTAAGTCCTCTCGGGAGCCCCGGAAGCCTTCGGGCTGCTCAGGGAAGCCCACGCCGGCGGTCCGGACCTGCAGGCCTCTCCGTGGAACTTGCCACACGTTCGTCTGTCCCTTTCCCGGCAGCCACCTGGAAACACTTCTCAAGTTCCCCTTCTGCTGCCGGGCTCCCGTCCTGCGGGCCGGGGACTTGGAGGTGGACGCCCCGGGTGGAGAGACGCGGTCCGCGCTGGGGCGGGAGAAACTCGGACGCCCGGGCCGCAGGCAGCGCGCCCTCGCCGGCCGGCGATGCAGATCCGTCCCGCTGACGTTCGCGCCGGTTGTCGGGCGCCATCGGGTGGCCGCTCTTATACTTTCTTCCCTCCGGAGCTCCGGCGAAATCGACAAGGGATGGGACTTGGCCGCGACACCCGAGGCAGAGTTCCAGGAGGCCGGCGGTGCTGGCGGGATCGTCCCGCTCTCGCCGGCGCGTCGCCGCCCGTCCATTCGCTGGCGATTGGATACGCAGCGCTCTAGGGTGGGGGTCGTAGCCGCAGTGAAGGGAGAATTCGTGGGGCCGCGCGGGGGGCTCGACCAGCACCCGCTTGGTGCTTCTCCGCCCGCGGGAGCTGACCGAGGCGCAGCGGGGCAACGGGAGAGGGTACCCCGCGCCGAGGTGCCGGCCGCCCCGGAGGTGTAGACCGGCCCGAGACATGTGGGGAGGCCTGCGTGAGGTGCCGAAGTTCTGGCTGCGGTTCCTCGTGGGGTCGGGTGGTTGGAGGCGCCCCCGCGGAAGTCTTTCGAAGTCCTAATGGGTAGACGTGGATAAAC
>NW_027879586.1:0-247 GCF_054177405.1 Leptonychotes weddellii | reverse complement strand
GATGGGCGCCTGGGTGGCTCAGTCGGTTAAGCGACTGCCTTCGGCTCGGGTCATGATCCTGGAGTCCCGGGATCGAGTCCCGCATCGGGCTCCCTGCTCAGCGGGGAGTCTGCTTCTCCCTCTGACCCTCCTCCCTCTCGTGCTCTCTGTCTCTCATTCTCTCTCACGAATAAATAAAAATAAAAAATCTTAAAAAAAAAAAAAAAAAGAATCCCTTCCATGCTTAGGATAGTGTTGGAGACCAGTG
>NW_027879585.1:0-247 GCF_054177405.1 Leptonychotes weddellii | reverse complement strand
CATTAGAACTCTTTGAATAACATAGAAAATTGTGAAAACGAAAAAAAGAAAAAAGAAAAAGAAAAAAAAGAAAATTGTGAAAACGTATAGTACGCATAAACGAATGCCTTTGAAGTTTGATAAGGTACAAGATACTTACATAGTTCTAAAGAATCTCCCCACAAATTATTTATTCATTACAAAGGGGAGACAGATTAACTTCACAGCTGGGAAAACTGTCTGACATCACCCTAATCAAACCATCTAG
>NW_027879584.1:0-247 GCF_054177405.1 Leptonychotes weddellii | reverse complement strand
TGGCTTATGTAGTTGACTGCTCCCATGTTGGGGTCATAGATATTACAATTGTTAGATCTTCTTGTTGGATAGACCCTTTAAGAATGATATAGTGTCCTTCTGTGTCTCTAACTACAGTCTTTAGCTTAAAATCTAATTTGTCTGATATGAGAGCTGCTACCCCAGCTTTCTTTTGAGGTCTGTTGGCATGAATGATGGTTCTCCATCCCTTCGCTTTCAGTCTGGATGTATCTTTAGATTCAAAATG
>NW_027879583.1:0-247 GCF_054177405.1 Leptonychotes weddellii | reverse complement strand
AATTTGGCCCTCACCTGGAAAGTTCTCACTTCAAGAAATAAAAATTTCTGTAAGGTATTTTTAGGCCAAATAACAGGTCTCTAACAAGAAAACCAAGCAACAGATCTCTGACATCCAAAAAATGGGATGAAGTGGTAATCAGTGAAAAATACCAAAAATGTAAGAAAACTAAACATTTTTGTTTCAGTCTTCTCACAGGGAAAAAAAAAAAAAGTTTTTTGCTGGGAGGTATATAGTAGGAAAGCTC
>NW_027879582.1:0-247 GCF_054177405.1 Leptonychotes weddellii | reverse complement strand
ATCAGCACGGTGGGCGCCGGCTCACCGGGTCGGCCTCCATCCGCGGCTCGCCGAGGTGTCCGTGTGTCTCACGCAGGCCTTTTGAGTACTTTGAATTCTGCCACCGCTTGAAACAGCAGAGACTTCACATCCAAAACTGTATTTCTGGCTTCTGCTGACTAATCCGCAGGGGCTGAGGGGGTGGCGGCCTCCGCGGGACAGGGCGCTGGCTCCTCTGGGCCCCCACCCCGCCCGCCTCGGTCCCATC
>NW_027879581.1:0-247 GCF_054177405.1 Leptonychotes weddellii | reverse complement strand
ACCTCATGACCCAAGATCATGATCCGAGCTGAAATTAAGAGTCTCATGCGCAACTGATTGAGCCATCCAGACGCCCCTCTAACAGAGGTTTTAATAAGAACCTGGCTCTTCTTATTTCTTCAGTTATGACCTGCCCCTTTCCCTTTTCCTTTACTCTCATAACTGCACTGCACAGCACCTAGACTTAAAGACCATGCCTAAAGCTGACCCGGGCCAGACGTGTGACATACACCAGAATCATCACCCC
>NW_027879580.1:0-247 GCF_054177405.1 Leptonychotes weddellii | reverse complement strand
GATTTATCCCCCCCTTTTTTTAATGTGTCCATGACTTCCCATATCTGTAGCATTCATTCCAATGATTTTCTTAACAAAAGTGTCCCACCCTAGGTTAGCCTCCGTGCGGCTGTTGAGAAATTGTCTTGCCAGTGGTTACGTGTGTAATGGTCTACACAGACTTCCCACAGTTTTTTTTTTTTTTTTTAATTTTAATTTTTATTTTTTATTTTTTATTTTTTTAAAGATTTTATTTATTTATTTGAGA
>NW_027879579.1:0-247 GCF_054177405.1 Leptonychotes weddellii | reverse complement strand
GCCGATGGCGTCCCCAGGCTCTTGGAAAGTCGGATTTTGTTCTGTTATTTCTTCCATGAATCTTCCCCAGCCCCTCGTGGAGAAATGAGAAGGACAGGGCATAAATCCACAGAGGTTTGGCGATGCTCTGCCCAGAGGAGGGAGAGTCTAAATAAATATCTTGTTCTAACTCAGCAGGTGTCAGCAGGGGATGGAGGGCGGACCCTGGCTCCACAAGGGGCTCCATTTAAAGCTCACAGGGAGGGGC
>NW_027879578.1:0-247 GCF_054177405.1 Leptonychotes weddellii | reverse complement strand
TCATAAAAGAAAATTTATTTTGTCAACAGATATACTTGTTTACTTCAAAGATAATACAAAATAGCTTATCTTCTTGTAGAAATAAGCACATTTGGTTTACCACACCTTATAGAACAATGCCATTTTCTAATGTTCATCCTAGAGAAGCAAGTTGGAATACATAATATTTTAGATGTAATGGAAACAAGAAAAACATCACAATAAGCATTTTTAAAGCAAAATACAGAGGTCATAATCAATGGAAACT
>NW_027879577.1:0-247 GCF_054177405.1 Leptonychotes weddellii | reverse complement strand
TTAGTTTTTGATGCAGTGTTCCATGATTCATTGTTTAACACGTATAAGACCCAGTGCTCCATGCAGAACGTGCCCTCTTTAATACCCATCACCAGGCTAACCCATCCTCCCACCCTCCTCCCCTCTAGAACCCTCAGTTTGTTTCTCAGAGTCCATAGTCTCTCCTGGTTCATCTCCCCCTCCGAATTCCCCCAAAGTTTACACATTTAAATAAAACTAGTTAGTGTGTTTAAATAATATTTTGCCT
>NW_027879576.1:0-1699 GCF_054177405.1 Leptonychotes weddellii | reverse complement strand
TTTTTTTTTTAAAGATTTTATTTATTTATTTGAGACAGAGAGAATGAGAGACAGAGAGCATGAGAGGGAGGAGGGTCAGAGGGAGAAGCAGACTCCCCGCCGAGCAGGGAGCCCGATGCGGGACTCGATCCAGGGACTCCAGGATCATGACCTGAGCCGAAGGCAGTCGCTTAACCAACTGAGCCACCCAGGCGCCCTCATTGATTGATTTTTGAATGTTGAACAAGTCTTGCATACCTGGAATAAATCCTGCTTGGTCATGGTATGTAATTAATTCTTTGTATACACTGTTAAATTCTAGTTGCTAATATTTTGTTGGAGAGTTGGTTTTTTTTTAATATTTTATTTATTTATTTGACAGAGAGAGAGAGACACCGCGAGAGAGGGAACACAAGCAGGGGGAGTGGGAGAGGGAGAAGCAGGCTTCCCACGGAGCAGGGAGACTGATGCGGGGCTCGATCCCAGGACCCTGGGATCATGACCCGAGCTGAAGGCAGACGCTTAATGACTGAGCCACCCCAGGCGCCCCTGGAGAGTTTTGTTTCTGAGTTCATGAGATATTGGTCTACAATTTCCTTTTTTTTTTTTTTTTTTGTACTGCTTTTGGCATCAGGGTAATAATAACTTCATAAAATAAATTGGGAGGTGATCCCGTCTCTTCTGTTTTCTGAAGAAATTATGTGGAATTGGCATTAATTCTTCTTTAAATGTTTGGTAGAATTCTCCAGTGAAACTATATGAGATTAGAGACTTTTTTTTCTGGGAGTTTTAAAATTACTAATTCAGTTTCTCTCATGGCTATAGGATGACTCGGATTGACTATTTCACCTTGGTTGAGTTTGGTAGTCTGTGGTATTTGAGGAAATGGTCCATTTCTTCTAAGTTGTCAAATTTATCACTGTATAGTTGTTCATAGTATACCCCCTATTATCTTTGTAGTAAAAGATCTACAGCCCCCCCAATTTTTAAAAAAGAGAAAGATTTTGTTACTCTATTGTATGTTACAAAAGAATCATAGACTGGAATGCAGTGGGTTTTTTTAAGATTTTATTTATTTATTTGAGAGAGAAAGTGAGAGAGGGCACAACAGGGGGATGGCAGAGGGAGAGGGAGAAGCAGACTCCCTACAGAGCAGGGAGCCTGATACAGGGCTCAATCCCAGGACCCTGGGATCATGACCTGAGCTGAAGGCAGATGCCCAACCAACTGAGCCACCCAGGTGCCCCATGGAATGTAGTTTAAAATGTAGCCAAAAAAATGTCTTGTACTATATGGCACTGCCATTATTCAAATTTGTTTTTATTTTGAAGTTGTTTAATATTAAAAATTAAAACCTGTAGGGGTGCCTGGGTGGCTCAGTCAGTTAGGCATCCAACTCTTGGTTTCAGCTCAGGGTCCTGGGATCGAGCCCCACATCAGGCTCCATGCTCAGTGCGGAGTCTGCTTGAGATTCTCTCTCTCCCTCTCTCTCTGCTCTCTCTCTCTCTAAAATAAATAAATAAAATCTTTAAAAAAATAAAATAAAATGTGTAGGGACACCTGGCTAACTCAGTTGGACAAGCATGTGATGCTTGATCTCAGGGTTCTAAGTTCAAGTCCCACATTGGGTGTAGAGATTACTTAAAAATAACATCTTTTAAAAAAATGTTTTTTTTTTTTTTTTTTTTAAACGATTTTCTTTTTTTTTTTTTTTTTTTAA
>NW_027879575.1:0-247 GCF_054177405.1 Leptonychotes weddellii | reverse complement strand
AGGCTTCCCGCCGAGCAGGGAGCCCGATGCGGGACTCGATCCCAGGAGCCTGGGATCATGACCTGAGCCGAAGGCAGACGCTTAACGACTGAACCACCCAGGCGCCCAAGATGCCTTGTATTATAAAACACGGCATTGCTGCTCCATTTACCACAAAGAAAGAAAAACATAATATTTAGCATATATTTACTAAAAGAGCTCTTTTAGATTTATTTAGAAAAAAATATTTTTTACGATTTTATTTTCT
>NW_027879574.1:0-247 GCF_054177405.1 Leptonychotes weddellii | reverse complement strand
TGGGGAAGAGGTAGGAGTAAGGACGGCGTTGAAGAGTTGTCCTCACCTACATCAGGTAAGTTGAACTCAAGAATGAATAGACTGACTTAACTAAACAAAGTCTGGGACTGTTCCATTTTCCCTTAAACAGAGTCAATCCACAATGAACATCTGCTGGTTTGAAAATATTTTCTGAATGCTCATTTTTATTTCGTTGAAGCCATTCGGCACATTGAAATGAATCAGTCCAGGAACCGCACAGGCGATG
>NW_027879573.1:0-247 GCF_054177405.1 Leptonychotes weddellii | reverse complement strand
TGCGCTTTTGCCGAGAGCGAGGCATGCCTGATTCCGTAAGGGACACCGGAGCTACAGGTGAATAAGACACCCACTCCTCTGTTAAGTGTCCCGGGCTTGCTGGTCAGGGGCGCAGAGGGGCAATGAATCCCTGCAAGCTGAGGCGGGTGACAAATACACCCGTGTGCCCAGGCTTCGACCCGGTTCCGGTCCAGCTCCCGTTGTGGTAGAGCAGGGGAAACTCAGCTCAGCCAAGCGCAGTGTCGAG
>NW_027879572.1:0-247 GCF_054177405.1 Leptonychotes weddellii | reverse complement strand
CTCATGGTTCGTCTACCCCTCTGATTTCCCCCGCTTCATTCTTCCCCTCCCGCTACCTTCTTCTTCTTTTTTTTTTTTTTCTTAACATATATTGCATTATTTGTTTCAGAGGTACAGATCTGAGATTCAACAGTCTTGAGTGTGATTCTTTTTTGAATATTATGCTAGGGGACACATGTATGGATACTTGTAACGCCAATCCAGAAGGACTGAGGTGTCCTGTAAAAGAGTATCATCAACATTAAAT
>NW_027879571.1:0-247 GCF_054177405.1 Leptonychotes weddellii | reverse complement strand
GGCAACAGCACAAGCCTATCTCAGCAGAGCCTGCTTGGCCAGGTGACAACCACGTGGCCAAGATTCTACACCTACTGCCTCAAACTGACACATCCAAGAGCAGAGCAGACCCCAAAGAAACAATGACCCAACAGCAAACACGTTGTGCAGTTTTGCAGATACTTGCCCATACGGGTTTCTATAGTCCAGTTAACTCCCAGTGTGAGTGCTGTTATCCTTAAAGCTGAGGAAACAGTCTTGGGGGCCT
>NW_027879570.1:0-247 GCF_054177405.1 Leptonychotes weddellii | reverse complement strand
TATTAGTCAAGGATGAATGTTGTAATTTCTAGTGTAGCCACTAGACACATTTTTTTAAAGAAAAAATAAAAACTTCACCACAAACTCCAGACATATTTTCATTGTTGAGGACCATGAAGAAGTGGGATGCAGAGTATTGGAGAAATGAAGCAGTCAAGATGGATTCTGGAGATTTTATTGCCTAGAAACTGGAAAGACCGCATTTCTATTAACTGAAAACTTGTAAGTGAAGCTGATTTTTTGGCAA
>NW_027879569.1:0-247 GCF_054177405.1 Leptonychotes weddellii | reverse complement strand
TTTTCAGAAGTCAAGCACTGAAAAAACTATAATGTTTTGTTGCAGTTGTTTCTCTATTGTTTATTTAAGCACTCAAATATTGCTAGTCTTAGAAAAGTTCTTTTTTCGGGGGGGGCGGAGCAAGATGGCGGAGGAGTAGGAGACCTGGATTTCGTCTCCTCTCAGGAATTCAGCTGGATAGGGATCAAACCATTCTGAAGACCTACAAACTCAACAGGAGATCGAAGAAAAGAATAGCAACAACTCT
>NW_027879568.1:0-247 GCF_054177405.1 Leptonychotes weddellii | reverse complement strand
AGCTGATTCCTCAAAAATCTCCCTCTCCCTCCCTCGGTATACATATAGACACACACACACACACACACACGCACAATCTATTTGCTGTTTCTCTGGAACCCTGACAAATTAACCACAGAAACCTCTCCCCCGCCGCTCCCCCCAGAACACCTTGCAGTCCCTAAGTTCCACGAAGGCTTCAAGGGACACTACGATTGAGGGTGAGCATCCAAGAGGGCTGCAGGCCTCTGCCCCCACCCGCTGCCCA
>NW_027879567.1:0-247 GCF_054177405.1 Leptonychotes weddellii | reverse complement strand
CCGGGTAGGAAAACCCACGGGCAGGAGAGGGCCAGAGCGTGGAGCCATGTGGACCCTGACATAGGTACTTGGCCGGAAGAGGTGTCTCTAGGTTCTAATCAGGGAAGGAAGTGCAAGCCCGTCGGAGCTTGAAGAAGAACACAGAACAAATCCCCATGTCTTGCTGGAGCTCCATGGTCTGCAGACATGGGCATGAGGGCGATTATGGAAACTCTGCAGACAATGGACAGAGCAGGTCACCCCTGCT
>NW_027879566.1:0-247 GCF_054177405.1 Leptonychotes weddellii | reverse complement strand
TTTTTAGAGCTCTTTCTTCATTTCCTTAAAAACCATTACATTGAAATCGAAGGGGTAGACGAACCATGAGAGACGATGGACTCTGAAAAACAAACAGGGTTCTAGAGGGGAGGGGGGTGGGAGGATGGGTTAGCCTGGTGGTGGGTATTGAGGAGGGCACATTCTGCATGGAGCACTGGGTGTTATGCACAAACAATGAATCATGGAACACTTCATCTAAAACTAATGATGTAATGTATGGGGATTA
>NW_027879565.1:0-1699 GCF_054177405.1 Leptonychotes weddellii | reverse complement strand
CACAATTCACAGTGCTCACCATAGCACATACCCTCCCCAATGTCTATCACTCAGCCACCTCATCGCTCCAACCCCCCACCACTCCAGCAACCCTCAGTTTGTTTCCTGAGATTAAGAATTCCTCGTATCAGTGAGGTCATATGATACATGTCTTTCTCTGATTGACTTATTTCGCTAGGCATAATACCCTCCAGGTCCATCCACGTCATTGCAAAAGGCAAGATTTCATTCCTTTAGATGGCTGCATAATATTCCATTGTATATATATACCACCTCTTCTTTATCCATTCATCTGTCGATGGACATCTTGGCTCTTTCCACAGTTTGGCTATTGTGGACATTGCTGCTATAAACATCAGGGTGCACATACCCCTTCGGGTCCCTACGTTTGTATCTTGGGATAAATGTCCAGTAGTGCAATTGCTGGGTCGTAGGGTAGCTCTATTTTCAACTTTTGGAGGAAGCTCCATACTGTTTTCCAGAGTGCTGCACCAGCTTGCATTCCCAGCAACAGTGTAGGAGGGTTCCCCTTTTTCCGCATCCCCGCCAACATCTGTCATTTCCTAACTTGTTAATTTTAGCCATTCTAACTGGTGTGAGGTGGTGTATCATTGAGGTTTTGATTTGGATTTCCCTGATGCCGAGCGATGTTGAGCACTTTTTCATGTGTCTGTTGGCCATTTGGATGTCTTCTTTGGAAAAATGTCTGTTCAGGTCTTCTGCCCATTTCTTGATTGGATCGTTTGTTCTTTGGGTGTTGAGTTTGAGAAGTTCTTTATAGATTTTGGATACTAGCCCTTTATCTGATATGTCATTTGCAAATATCTTCTCCCATTCTGTCAGTTGTCTTTTGGTTTTGTTGACTGTTTCTTTTGCTGTGCAAAAGCTTTTTATCTTGATGAAGTCCCAATAGTTCATTTTTGTCCTTGCTTCCCTTGCCTTTGGCGATGTTTCTGGGAAGAAGTTGCTGTGGCTGAGGTCAAAGAGGTTGTTGCCTTTGTTCTCCTTTAGGATTTTGATTGACGCCTGTCTCACATTTAGGTCTTTCATCCATTTTGAGTCTATTTTTATGTGTGGTGTGAGGAAATGGTACAGTTTCATTCTTCTGCATGTGGCTGTCCAATTTTCCCAACACCATTTGTTGAAGAGACTGTTTTTTTTTCCACTGGACATTCTTTCCTGCTTTGTCGAAGATGAGTTAACCATAGAGTTGAGGGTCCATTTCTGGGCTCTCTCTTCTGTTCCATTGATCTATGTGTCTGTTTTTGTGCCAGTACCATATGTCTTGATGACAGCTTTGTAATAGAACTTGAAGTCCAGAATTCTGATGCTGCCAACTTTGCTTTTCTTTTTCAACATTCCTCTGGCTATTTGGGGTCTTTTCTGGTTCCATACAAATTTTAGTGTTATTTGTTCCATTTCTTTGAAAAAAGTGGATGGTATTTTGATAGGGATTGCATTAAATGTGTAGATTGCTCTAGGTAGCATTGACATCTTCACAGTATTTGTTCTTCCAATCCGTGAGCATGGCACGTTTTTCCATTTCTTTGTGTCTTCCTCAGTTTCTTTCATGAGTATTTTCTGGTTTTCTGAGAACAGATTCTTTGCCTCTTTGGTTAGATTTATTCCTAGGTATCTTAATGGGTTTTGGGTGCAATTGTAAATGGGATCGACTCCTTAATTTCTCTTTCTTCTGTCT
>NW_027879564.1:0-247 GCF_054177405.1 Leptonychotes weddellii | reverse complement strand
ATTAGGGTGAATGTGCTTTCCCCGGCAGTGGCCCTGTCCATCCCTCCTAGCCACTTGGGAGTGAATACAAGGCCGTCTTATTCCATTCTTGAGTGAATGTGGTGAGCTGCCGGGAACTGGGGATCCCTTCCAGCTATCTCTGGGATCTGGGGACCCCGCATAGGACTAGACCACCCCCTGCCTAAAACTGTCCCGCAGTCGGGAAAGAATTTCAGGCAGAGGGGAAGGCACCTCCCAAATGCCTGGT
>NW_027879563.1:0-247 GCF_054177405.1 Leptonychotes weddellii | reverse complement strand
AGTCAGATAAAGACAAATACCATATGATTTCACTCATATGTGGAATTTAAAAAAACAAAACAGATGAGCAAAGGGAAAGAGAGGCAAACCAAGAAACAGACTCTTACCTATAGAGAACAAACTGATGGTTACCAGAGGAGAGGTGGGTGGGGGGATGGGTGAAATAGGTGATGGGGATTAAGGAGGGCACTTGTGATGAGCACCGGGTACTGTATGGAAGTGTTGAATCACTATATTGTACACCTGA
>NW_027879562.1:0-247 GCF_054177405.1 Leptonychotes weddellii | reverse complement strand
CTCTCTGCTCTCTGCTGTGTGAGGATGCAAGGAGTAGACAGCCGTGTGCAAACCAGGAGTTGGGACCTCACCAGATCCCAGATCTCCCAGTACCTTGGTCTTGGGTTTCCTGCTTCTAGAACGGTGAGAAATCAATGTTAGGTACTCAAACTACCCAGTGAATGGTATTCTGTTACATCAGCCCAAGCAAACTAAGACAGGGGTAATAGAACAATCCATGTATATCTCCTGGGTAACTTGGACATGT
>NW_027879561.1:0-247 GCF_054177405.1 Leptonychotes weddellii | reverse complement strand
TTGAAAAGAGATTTCTTGCTTACAAGTGTTCAGTGCTGCTGACTGCCTACAAATAAGATGTTCTTTAGCATTTTAGATATTATTTTGGTTAGACCAAAGAGTCTCAAGCTTTGGCAAGTGTCAGAATCACCAGGAGGCTAAACATCTTTGCCAGGCCCCACCCTCAGAGTTTCTGATTCAGTAGGTGTGGAGTAGGGCCCGAGAATTTATATTTCTAACAAGTTCCCAGGTGATGCTAATGCTCCTG
>NW_027879560.1:0-247 GCF_054177405.1 Leptonychotes weddellii | reverse complement strand
CGAATGGAGTTCTGGGAGCTCATCTCTTCTCCACCCCTACCCCAAAGCGAGAAGGCACTTCTCAGACAGAGAAAGTGGGCATGAGGCCTTTGGGAGTGACGGCGTCAGGATTCCTGGCGGGTCTGCCGCTCACTGCCCTGTGCTCTTGGCAAGTCCCTTCCCCTCTCTGGCCTCAGCTTCCCCATCTGTACAAGGCGGGTGCTTAGACCGGGGAATTTTGTTGGGTGTTCTAAATCCCACAATGCCT
>NW_027879559.1:0-247 GCF_054177405.1 Leptonychotes weddellii | reverse complement strand
TGGAGAGGTTGCCCCCGGCTTCAGCATGCCTGGTCCAGCCCTGGCACGGCATGGCAGGGACAGGGGAAGGGTGAGTGGGCGACAGTGCACGTTCCAGACCCAGGCAGAGGTTCACTGTCAACTTCGGCCTGAGCCTAGATTCCCAAAGTGCCAGGAGCCGTTATCCCTGAGAGGAGGGATTGTGGGTAGGACATTTTTGTCAGTTTGTTTGCCTATTTATTTTGTTGTGTTTATTTCTTTTTTTTTT
>NW_027879558.1:0-247 GCF_054177405.1 Leptonychotes weddellii | reverse complement strand
GCAGCCGCTTAACTGACTGAGCCACCAGGCACCCCCCATCTTACCCATTTTTTAAAGGTACAGTTCAGTGGTGGTAAGTATATTCACATTGTTGCACAACAGAACTCCAGAGCTCTTTCGTGTTGGAAAACTGAAACTTTATACCCATTGAACAGCTCCCATTTTTCCCCTCCCACCAGCCCCTGGCAACCACCATTCAACACTGTTTCTGGGACTTAGGACTACGTTAAGATGCCTATGTAAGTGG
>NW_027879557.1:0-247 GCF_054177405.1 Leptonychotes weddellii | reverse complement strand
TTCGTGTTACATTGTTTTCTAACACTAAAAACTTACCCAGATAGTCCGTGAAGTCACTAGCTGGGTTTCTGAGCATGCTAGGAAAGAGTGTGTTTTTCATGTATTTAATTTTCTTAGCATTTATGGAAATCTGTTGACTATCCTACCTTCACAAGAAAAGAAGTGAGGGAGAAAGGGAGAACTCAAACCTTCCCTATATTTGTGCCCTATTTACCTTTTATGTTGAGGCACGGTGATGCAGAAGAGC
>NW_027879556.1:0-247 GCF_054177405.1 Leptonychotes weddellii | reverse complement strand
GGTTGTATGGTAAATTCATGGTTAGCTTTTTAAGAAACTGCCAAATTGTCTTCCAAAGTGGCTGCACCATTGTACATTTCCATCAGAAATTTTTTTTTTTTAATTTTATTTATTTATTTGACAGAGAGAGACACAGTGAGAGAGGGAACACAAGCAGGGGAAGTGAGAGAGGGAGAAGCAGGCTCCCCGCGGAGCAGGGAGCCCGATGTGGGGCTCGATCCCAGGACCCCGGGATCATGACCTGAGC
>NW_027879555.1:0-247 GCF_054177405.1 Leptonychotes weddellii | reverse complement strand
TTTTCTCTTTCTCTTTTTATCAATTTTATTCAGTATTTATCAATTTTATTGATCTTTTCAAGAACTGCTTTTATCTTCTCTGTTTTTTCCCTATTTTCAATTTCATTGATTTCTGCTCTTATTTTTGTTATTTCCTTCCTTCTTGCTTTGGGTTTATTTGCTCTTCTTTTCCTAGTTTCTTTTCTTTTTTTTTTTTTTTAATTTTTTTATTCTTATATTATCCCCATACATTGCATCATTAGTTTTA
>NW_027879554.1:0-1699 GCF_054177405.1 Leptonychotes weddellii | reverse complement strand
CCAGGCCGAGCCAGCAGGGAGACAGCCGGCCATGGGCACCTGCTCAGAAGACCCCCACCTGTGCGGAGCCTCCTGGCTCCTGGGATTCACCAGCCTCCTCCTCAGTGAGTAGCCCGGGCTCCCTGGGAGGGGGGCCGCCGGGTGGGCAGGGAGGCAGGAGCTCCTGGGCTGTCTGAGGGCTTTGCTGAAGAACCAGAGAACTCAGTTCCGTGATGACTGAGCACACGCAGTGCATTTGGTTTAGAGCCCCGGGGTGAACGGAAGGAACACAGGGAGCTTTTGGCTGAGGCCAGGTTGGGAACCCTGAGCCCTGGCTGCCCGGCTGCATGAAGGGAACCCCTCCCAGGGGGGTGAGGCCAGGAGAGCCCGGAGCCTCCTGGGGAGAGGGATGGAGGAGACATAGGAGGGGCTGCAGGGGACCCAGCGGTGGGGATGGGCACCCCCGCCTGCCATGCCCAGGGGACCGGGCAGCCTCTGCAGCTGCTGTGTGCAGGAGGGCCTGCCCAGAGCCCCCGTCTGAGCTGAGGAAGCCGCTCTAGTCTGGCTCCTTGGCAAGATGAGGGCCTGAATCCAGTGACATTTTGTTTGCAATGGAAGGAAAGGAGCCTCCAGAATTCAAGGGTCTGCGCCCACCTGCGTGTGTAAGGGTGAGCCCGGAACAGGAGACTGATGATGGGGCTCCCGGTGGGACTGACGGGGATGGGGAAACGGGAGGGAAGCAGAAGGGACACAAAGAGAGAAGTGAATGACTGTTTTAACAAGGGCCCCGTTTTCTGGTTCTTACTTCATCTTAGACCAGCTGCTTATGTGTAACAAGTTAAAGAACAAAGAAGAAAATACTGTGATCTCCAGAATCGTGAATTCTGCGGACACCTTGGAAAGCTTTTATTGTCTGTAATGTTTGGTTTGAGCACACCAGCCCCTCCGTGAGCTGCAGGGATTCTAGGAAATTTCTGGAATCACAGGACATTTGTAAACAGGGAGATAAGTCATTAGATAATGAACTTTGAAAGACCCTTTTAATGAGGTAACTCCTTGTCAGTGACATGTGGGCTTTCTCTTTTCAATTTTATTGAACGAGAGAAATATGAGAAATTACAATGAATTTCCTCCATAAATGTCTGGGTTGTAAGACTGAGAACAATAGAAAAGAAAGAAACGAAAGAAGGAAAGAAGGAAGGAAGGAAGGAAGGAAAGGAAGGATGGAAGGAAGGAAAGAGGGAAGGAAGGAAGGAAGGAAGGAAGGAGGGAAGGAAAGAAGGAAGGTAAAGAGAAAGAAATGGACAAAATATTATGTTAGTGGTTCAAGGCTGAATTTCATCTTATTTAAATAATCTCTGACTCTATTGCTCACTGCCACCCCGCCCCTGACCCTCTGACCCTCTTTGGGATCAGCACCTTCTGCAGATCTGAGAGCTGTCAGGCCTTCCTCCCGTCCTGAGTGGGCGTCCAGCTTCCTCAAGCTCATGCTCTCGTCCAGCTTCTGGGCAGTTCCTCCCTGGCAGCCTGAGGGCTGAGCCTCCTCTCTCCCGGGTTCCCCCTTTCCAGCAGGTGCTGGTTAACCCTCAGCTACCCCACGTCCCTGCCCTGCCAAAGCCCACCGAGTACTGCAGTCCCCTCTCCCGGGACAAGAGCTGGAGGATGAGACCCAGAACTGCTCAGACCCCAGTGACCAGACAGCAGTGCTGGGAGGGAGGAG
>NW_027879553.1:0-247 GCF_054177405.1 Leptonychotes weddellii | reverse complement strand
CACAAACGTTCCTACCTCAAGGCCATTCCTGCCACATATGTAAGGCAATTTAGTATTTGAAAGTCATTTTACACTGTCTTCTCTCAAGACTTGTTCTACTTTTATGGTGTATGAGAAGCAAATTCTGATTTAATTGACAATGTAAATCTCCTTTTAATTTATCATCCACCAGCCAGATTGTGAAGGAGAATGTTCTTCACATGCACATAGAATGTGAGCATGACCTAGAACGGTGGGTCTCCTGACT
>NW_027879552.1:0-247 GCF_054177405.1 Leptonychotes weddellii | reverse complement strand
GATATTGCACACGAGGTATTTAACACGTTTGGGACATACTAACACATAATAAATAGTGGCAGGGGTGACGGTGGTGGCAGTGATTCTGGTGGTAATGAAGATCTTAGACATGGCAGTGGGGGTGAGAGCGGAAGTGGAGGTGCTGGCAGCAGTCGTGATGGCCAAATTGTTGTGATGATGGAGATGGTGATGGTGGTGGAGGTGATGGTGGAGGTGGAGGGGGTCGTGGTGGTGGTAGAAGTGCTGG
>NW_027879551.1:0-247 GCF_054177405.1 Leptonychotes weddellii | reverse complement strand
CTTTTTTTCTTTTTTATTTTTCTCTCTCTCTTTTCTCTCTTCTCTCTCTTTTGCATGTGGACATGCAGTTGTTCTAGCACCATTTGTTAAAAGATGCTTCTTCTTTCTCTATTGGATTGACTTTGCTTCTTTGTCAAAGATCAGTTGACTATATTTGTGTGTGTTTGTTTCTGGACTTTCTGTCCTGTTCCATTGATCTGTTTGTCTATTCTTTCACCAATATCACAGTCTTGATTACTGTTGCTTT
>NW_027879550.1:0-247 GCF_054177405.1 Leptonychotes weddellii | reverse complement strand
AAGCTGAGGCAGGAGAGGTGTATTTTTTATTCTTCCTTCAAAGGTGTGAGCTGGTAGGAAATGGAGAAAGCCAATAAGAAAAATTGATATTCTCCTAATAAACATAGCCCAAAGTCAGCTTTCTTCTTTTCTGCGTTAGCACCGGACTGTGGAAGGCCAGGGAGTAGGAACAAGAAAAGTAACCTTCTCCTGGCAGATGGGTATCTGTAAGCTGGGAATTGTATAGATTAGAGAACATGGAGATCAA
>NW_027879549.1:0-247 GCF_054177405.1 Leptonychotes weddellii | reverse complement strand
GAGTCATGTTCCACCAAATGCCTGGGCGCCCGCGGCCCAGCCACGCGGACGGGTAAAGCGAGCCATCACGAAAGAAGGAACAAGACGCGATGATGAAACCAGAGGCTCAAGTGTGGAAGGAAATGTAAGCAGGGTGCACTTCTTAACGGCTACCAAGTGCCCACTCTCACGCAGCACTGAGACAGCAGGGCCCCGAGGTGGACACCCTGGGAGAGGAAGAGGGGGCCGTGCGTGCACGCTTCCACGC
>NW_027879548.1:0-247 GCF_054177405.1 Leptonychotes weddellii | reverse complement strand
GCTGGTCTATAATGACCATAGTGACACCACAGAGGCAATACCCTTCCGGCTAATGAATTCCAAATAATGGCACACAGCTCAAGAGATCCCCTGCTTTCAGTCACTGATGCTTTGCTGGTTATTGCTTCCTTTGCGTTGACCATGAAAACTCTGAGTCTATGAGCCTGAGGATAGAAGGAATTACATGGTTTCAACAGAGAGTCCTTTCATAGCTGAATACCATTCTGCCAAGAACAAGCTGAAGATG
>NW_027879547.1:0-247 GCF_054177405.1 Leptonychotes weddellii | reverse complement strand
TATCTTAAAGGTTATTTTGCCATTACTTCCCAAATCTGCAGGGATGCCTAATGGTCTTATTCTGGTCTGTCCCATACTTACAACCAAGCATAGTAATTCTAAGGACAAAAACACAAGATAATTTTAATACTGCACAGATCCTACCTTGAGAAGTGGCTTTTTGGTTTCTGATAGTGGCTCATTTGAAAGTACATTTCTTGTGTTACTGAAATATAAAAAGAGGAGAAATGATTCACCAATCTCAGGC
>NW_027879546.1:0-247 GCF_054177405.1 Leptonychotes weddellii | reverse complement strand
AGACTAGGGGTGACAACAGTATAAAAGAGGGCAATGAACTTGCCTTGATCTTGAGACTTTCCTGATGGTGGCTGCAGATATACGCAGATGACTGGAATGAAAAAGAGGGACACAACCATAAGATGGGCTCCACATGTCCCAAAGGCTCTCTGAAGTCCTGTGGTTGACTTCATCCTCAGCACAGCCCGGGCAACGGCACCATATGAGCTGAGAATGAGGATGAGTGGTATGAGAACAAAAATGGAGC
>NW_027879545.1:0-247 GCF_054177405.1 Leptonychotes weddellii | reverse complement strand
TGGGGAAGAGGTAGGAGTAAGGACGGCGTTGAAGAGTTGTCCTCACCAACATCAGGTAAGTTGAACTCAAGAATGAATAGACTGACTTAACTAAACAAAGTCTGGGACTGTTCCATTTTCCCTTAAACAGAGTCAATCCACAATGAACATCTGCTGGTTTGAAAATATTTTCTGAATGCTCATTTTTATTTCGTTGAAGACATTCGGCACATTGAAATGAATCAGTCCAGGAACCGCACAGGCGATG
>NW_027879544.1:0-247 GCF_054177405.1 Leptonychotes weddellii | reverse complement strand
GCTGGGAAGTAGGGTAACCGCCCAGGTGGTTCGGTAAGATACGGTCACACTGCTGGGAGGGCCTTTAATCCAACACCACGGGGGCACTCGTCAAGAGGGGAAGAGACGCCTGAGGAAAGAGGGTCCTATGACAACAGGGCAGAGGTCAGCTTTGCCTACAAGCCAGGGGGAGTTGGAAGAGGCAAGGAAGGGCCCCCCCACACACAGTGCGGGTTTCAGGGGAGCGTCGCCCTGCTGACACCTTGAA
>NW_027879543.1:0-1699 GCF_054177405.1 Leptonychotes weddellii | reverse complement strand
CACTTAAGGGTTATGAAGGTTCCTGGAACAAGATATTTTCCAGAGCAGAAGAGCTAATGTCTTTTTAAGCCTAAAGTCAGTGATAAATACCTGTAACAGGTGGGACTTCTGGCTTTTTAGGAGGTGCCACAGACACTTTCTTTTCAGGGACAACTTCTTTGGGAGCCTCAGGCACTTAAAAGATATTAGTAAAATTACATTTAGGGGTTATGAGACTGTTGGAACAAAACATTTTCAAGAGCAGAAGGGTTATATCTTTTTAAGTCTAAGGTGAGTGACAAGTACCTTTAACAGGTGGGACTTCAGGCTTTTTAGGAGGTGTCACAGACACTTTCTTTTCAGGGACAACTTCTTGAGGAACTTCAGGCACTTAAAAAACATTAGTAAAATTACACTTAGGGGTTATGAGACTGCTAGAATAAAGCATTTTCAAAAGCAGAAGTGTTTTATCTTCTTAAATCTGAGGTGAGTGGCAAGTACCTGTAACAGGTGCAACTTCAGGCTTTTTAGGAGGCACCACTGGTGCTTTCTTTTCAGGGACAATTTCTTGAGGAACTTCAGGCACTTAAAAGATATTAGTAGTTTTACATTTAGATTAATGAGGTCAATGGACTAAAAATATTTCCAAGAGCAGAAGAGGTATTTCTTCTTTAGGTAAGGACACGAGTGAATAATACCTGAAACTGGTCGGGCTTCTGGTTTTTTGGGTGGTGCCCTGGGAAATTTCGGTTCTGGGACAACTTCTTGAGCAACTTCAGGCACTTGAAAGATATTAGTAGTTTTAAAGTTAAGTTATTGAAGAGCAATGGGCTAAAATTATTCTTGAGAAAAGTAATATTTCTTCAAAATGAGGTCAGGGCTAACATGTACCTGTGACAGGGGGGGCATCTGGTTTTTTGGGTGGTGCCTTGGGAATTATCTTTTCTGGGACAACTTCTTGAGCAACTTGAGGCACTTAAAAGATATTAGTATTTTTAGAATTTATGAATAGTGAAGGCATATATTACAATGATTAGGAAGAACACAAGACAATATTTTTTCTTCTTAACAGGGCAGTGTGAATAAATACCTTTAGCAGGTGGGGCTTCTGGCTTTTTGGGCACAACCACAGACATTTTCTTTTCAGGGACAACTTCTTTAGGAGTTTCAGGAACTTTGAAGATATTAGTATTTTTTAGTCAGAGATTATAATGGGGTAATATTGCCAACACATTTACCCAAGCAAATACAGTTTATGAGACGGGCAGACGCATCTATATATACACTTTTCCCAGCCCCCTGCAACAGGTGACCAACAACACATGGAAGAATAAATACCTTTAGCAGGTGGAGCTTCTGGCTTTTTAGGAGGAGCCACAGGCACTTTCTTCTCAGGGATGACTTCCTTTGGTGGTACCTCAGGAACTTTAAAGACATTGGTAATTTGTGTTTAGAAAAGGTGAAAAAAATTGCTGACTGTACCATGTCATTATACACTAAGATATTCTGATTAACTTCTGACTTTCTTTTCTTTAGAATCATACCACCTTTATGTTGTCGTATTTATATACATAATTTTCTAGCTAGAATAACAGTTTTCTCCCTAGTATGTATGGCTCTGACATTACCTGCAGGGGGAGGACTCTCCGGTTTGGGAGGAAGAGCTTCAGGCACCTTCTTTTCTGGAACAGCAGCCTTGGGCACCTCAGGCACTTTAAAG
>NW_027879542.1:0-247 GCF_054177405.1 Leptonychotes weddellii | reverse complement strand
TTCTCTCTCTTTCAAATAAATAAATAAAATCTTTAAAAAAAAAAGAGAAGGGCGCCTGGGTGGCTCAGTTGGTTAAGCGACTGCCTTCGGCTCAGGTCATGATCCTGGAGTCCCTGGATCGAGTCCCGCATCGGGCTTCCTGCTCGGCAGGGAGTCTGCTTCTCCCTCTCCCACTCCCCCTGCTTGTGTTCCCTCTCTCGCTGTGTCTTTCTCTGTCAAATAAATAAATAAAATCTTTAAAAAAAAA
>NW_027879541.1:0-247 GCF_054177405.1 Leptonychotes weddellii | reverse complement strand
GAGGTGAGCAGGAAGAGCTCGGGCAGGTGCTCCGGGGCCAGAGACATGTTGTGTCTGGAGCACAGATGATGAGAGAGGCAGGACCTGCCTGGAGGATCTCAGAGCCATGGGGATGACTGTCCTGAGGGTGATGGGGAGCACGAGAGGGTTTAAGTGGGAGAAAGACAGGGTCAGACTTGGATTTGTATAAGACTCCCCCTGGCTACAGCTAGCTGCATGTACACAGATCCAGAATTAAGGGGGCAGA
>NW_027879540.1:0-247 GCF_054177405.1 Leptonychotes weddellii | reverse complement strand
GCTGGGAAGTAGGGTAACCGCCCAGGTGGTTCGGTAAGATACGGTCATACTGCTGGGAGGGCCTTTAATCCAACACCACGGGGGCACTCGTCAAGAGGGGAAGAGACGCCTGAGGAAAGAGGGTCCTATGACAACAGGGCAGAGGTCAGCTTTGCCTACAAGCCAGGGGGAGTTGGAAGAGGCAAGGAAGGGCCCCCCCACACACAGTGCGGGTTTCAGGGGAGCGTCGCCCTGCTGACACCTTGAA
>NW_027879539.1:0-247 GCF_054177405.1 Leptonychotes weddellii | reverse complement strand
GCTGGTCTATAATGACCATAGTGACACCACAGAGGCAATACCCTTCCAGCTAATGAATTCCAAATAATGGCACACAGCTCAAGAGATCCCCTGCTTTCAGTCACTGATGCTTTGCTGGTTATTGCTTCCTTTGCGTTGACCATGAAAACTCTGAGTCTATGAGCCTGAGGATAGAAGGAATTACATGGTTTCAACAGAGAGTCCTTTCATAGCTGAATACCATTCTGCCAAGAACAAGCTGAAGATG
>NW_027879538.1:0-247 GCF_054177405.1 Leptonychotes weddellii | reverse complement strand
GGGGTTAGCTTAAAGATGGGCCACGGTGGTCTGTGTTAGGTGACCACCGAGCAAAGACCCGAATGAAGTGGAGAAGCAAGCCATGAAGAGGAAGAGACACAGGTCTGTAAGTCAGGGCTCTGCTCAGACAGCAGCGCTGCTCCACGTACCTCTCACTGACCAGTGCTGGTCCTCCGGCCACGTTCAGGGTCTGCACACCGAATCCCACTTCTCCCGTGGGACGCACAGGCCGAGCCACAAGATGATG
>NW_027879537.1:0-247 GCF_054177405.1 Leptonychotes weddellii | reverse complement strand
TTCTTTGTCTTGTAATTTTTGTTGAAAAAAAGAAAACTGTCTACTTTATTTATTTATTTATTTTTATTCTTATGTTAATCCCCATACATTACATCATTAGTTTTAGATAAAGTGTTCCATGATTCATTGTTTGTGCATAACACCCAGTGCTCCATGCAGAATGTGCCCTCCTCAATACCCACCACCAGGCTAACCCATCTTCCCACCCCCCTTCCCTCTAGAACCCTGTTAGTTTTTCAGAGTCCAT
>NW_027879536.1:0-247 GCF_054177405.1 Leptonychotes weddellii | reverse complement strand
GGCGCGCGGCCCCCGCCTCGGGGGCGGTGGGGGAGGGGCGGCGCCGCCGGGGAGGCCGCGCGTGTCCCGCAGCGCGTAGGGCGCGGTGGGCGTCCTTGCGCGCCCTGGAGGTGGGGCCGTAGGGAAGACGTGGGGACGGGCGCAAAGTCCAGCCCCGAGCCCTGCGCCCAGGGCGCCCTGGGTCTCGGAACCGACGGGAAGCGCCCCTGGCCCCGGGGGCGTCGGGGCGAGTCTGAGCCCCCGCGGG
>NW_027879535.1:0-247 GCF_054177405.1 Leptonychotes weddellii | reverse complement strand
TGGCTATTGTGGACATTGCTGCTATAAACATCGGGGTGCACGTACCCTTTCGGATCCCTACTTTTGTATCTTTGGGGTAAAAACCCAGTAGTGCAATTGCTGGATCATATGGTAGCTCTATTTTCAACTTCAAAAGATACTTCTTGCCAACCTCCTGTCTGCCAGGCACTGACCTAAGTGCAGAGGATATACAAGAGAGCAAAGGGACCAAATGTCTGCCCTCATGGGGCTCACATTCTCCTGCAGG
>NW_027879534.1:0-247 GCF_054177405.1 Leptonychotes weddellii | reverse complement strand
GGGGTTAGCTTAAAGATGGGCCACGGTGGTCTGTGTTAGGTGACCACTGAGCAAAGACCCGAATGAAGTGGAGAAGCAAGCCATGAAGAGGAAGAGACACAGGTCTGTAAGTCAGGGCTCTGCTCAGACAGCAGCGCTGCTCCACGTACCTCTCACTGACCAGTGCTGGTCCTCCGGCCACGTTCAGGGTCTGCACACCGAATCCCACTTCTCCCGTGGGACGCACAGGCCGAGCCACAAGATGATG
>NW_027879533.1:0-247 GCF_054177405.1 Leptonychotes weddellii | reverse complement strand
TTGAAAAGAGATTTCTTGCTTACAAGTGTTCAGTGCTGCTGACTGCCCACAAATAAGATGTTCTTTAGCATTTTAGATATTATTTTGGTTAGACCAAAGAGTCTCAAGCTTTGGCAAGTGTCAGAATCACCAGGAGGCTAAACATCTTTGCCAGGCCCCACCCTCAGAGTTTCTGATTCAGTAGGTGTGGAGTAGGGCCCGAGAATTTATATTTCTAACAAGTTCCCAGGTGATGCTAATGCTCCTG
>NW_027879532.1:0-1699 GCF_054177405.1 Leptonychotes weddellii | reverse complement strand
CCCTATTTTCAACTTTTTGAGGAACCTCCATACTGTTTCCCAGAGTGGCTGCACCAGCTTGCATTCCCACCAACAGTGTAGAAGAGTTCCCCTTTCTCTTCATCCTCGCCAACCTCTGTCGTTTCCTGACTTGTTAATTTTAGCCATTCTGACTGGTGTGAGGTGGTATCTCACTGAGGTTTTGATTTGGATTTCCCTGATGCCGAGCGATGTTGAGCACTTTTTCATGTGTCTGTTGGCCATTTGGATGTCTTCTTGGAAAAATATATTCCTGTTCAATTGACACTTATATCATTACATAATTACCTTCTTTGTCACTAATAACAATTTTTGACTTAAAGTCTATTTTGTCTGATATAAATATAGCCATTCCTGTTGCTTTTGGTAACCATTTCACAGAATACTTTTTTCCTGCCCTTTATTTTCAATCTATGTGTGTCCCTACAATTTAAAATGAGTCTTTTGGGGTGCCTAGGTGGCTCAGTCCATTAAACACCTGACTTGATTTTGGCTCAGATCATGATCTCAGGGTTGTGAGATTTAGTCCTGTGTTGGGGATCTGTGCTCAGTGGGGAGTCTGCTTGAGATTTTCTCTCTCTACCCCCTTTCTCTCAAATAAATAAATAATTCTTTAAAAAATACAATAAAATGAATCTCTTGTAGACAGTATATTGCTGGAACTTTTTTTTTAATCCATTCAGTCATTCTATGAACTTTGATTGGAGCATTTAATCCACTTACATTTAAAGTGATTATTGATAGGTAGGTTCTCACTATTGCCATTTTGTTAATTGTTTTCTATCTGTTTTGCAGTTTTTTCTTCCTCTTTTTCTCTCTTGCTCTCTTCTCTTGTTATTTGATAGTTTTTATAGTGGTTTGGTTAATTCCTTTCTCTTTGTCTTTTGTATATTTACTATAGATTTTTCCTTGGTGGTTACGATGAGGCTTGTATAAATCTTCTTATAGTTATAACCATCTATCTTAATTTGATAACAACTTAAGTTAATTTGCATACAAACACTCTACACATTTACCTCCCTACTTTGTGTTCCTAAGTCAGAGTTTTCTTCCTTTTATATTGTTAATTCATAACCACATTATTGTAGTTATTGTTATTCTCAACTCTTTGTCTTTAAACTTTTATATTAGGGCTATGAGTAAATTGCACATTACCACTGCGATATTATATCAATCTGTATTTGACTATATATTTATCTTTACTGATGAGATTTTATATTTTCTATGCTTTCATGTTGCTATTTATTATATTTTTAGTTCCATTTGAACTCTCTTAAGCATTTCTTGCAAGGTAGGTCTACTAGTGACAAACTCTAAGTTTTGTTTACCTGGGAAAGACTTTATTACCCTACATTCTTTAAAGAATAGCTTTGCAGGGGTTGCCTAGGTGGTTCAATTTGTTAAGCATCTGCCTTCGGTTCAGGTCATGATCCCAAGGTCCTGGGATCAAGTCCCTCATCGGGCACCTTCTCTCTCTCTCTCTCTCTCTGTCTCCCAAGTAAATAAATAAAATCTTAAAGGAAAGAATAGCTTTGCAGGGTATAGTATTTTTGATTGGCAATTTTTTTTTTCCTGTACTTTAATAATCAACCCACTCTTTCTTGACTGCAAGGTTTCTGTTGGAAATATGCTCATAGTCTTATGGGGGATGCCCTTATATGTGATGAGTCACCTTTCTTTG
>NW_027879531.1:0-247 GCF_054177405.1 Leptonychotes weddellii | reverse complement strand
GGGGGACCCCGGACCATGGCTCGCCCGCCCCCGGGGCAGAGGTGCTGGAGCCGCGGGGTCAGCCGGGGTGGGGGGGCCTCTCTCCCAAGCTCGGGCCTAGCCCCCAGGGGACAGGGCTGCTCCTGAGCCCGGGGACCAGAGCACTGAGGGGACAGCATCCACTGAGGACCAGACGGGCGTCGGTCAGCTGGTGACCGGTGGGGGACTCCGTTCCTGCTGGTGGTGGACAGTCCAGGGGACAGTGACC
>NW_027879530.1:0-247 GCF_054177405.1 Leptonychotes weddellii | reverse complement strand
TGTGAAAAGTGGGGTCAATTTTCCAAGTTAGTTCACTGGTTGCTAGTCATTATTTGCAGAATCACACTATCTCTACAATGAAAATTTGATGTTAGGTTGTAGGCAAAGTTTCATGAGTATCCATCCTAGAAAACTTAAAAATAAATAAAGATGGTGGGGGAAAGGTAGATATAGCCTCATAGACAATTAGATGGAGGCATACTTACTTTCTGGTCAATGGAATTGGAAAATGCCAATTTTTGAGCAC
>NW_027879529.1:0-247 GCF_054177405.1 Leptonychotes weddellii | reverse complement strand
TTATTTCCCATACTTATAGTTGATCCAGAAACCATTGCTTGCTTTTGATATGTTTGGTTACTTTGATTAATTTAACCACTTACTTCAGTGAAGCCCCTAATTTACTTGACATTTAAAAGTTGAGGTTGACCAAAGATACAAAAGTGGGGATCTGAAAGGGTACATGCACCCTGATGTTTATAGCAGCAATGTCCACAATAGCCAAACTGTGGAAAGAGCCAAGATGTCCATCGACAGATGAATGGAT
>NW_027879528.1:0-247 GCF_054177405.1 Leptonychotes weddellii | reverse complement strand
ATATGAGCTGAGAATGAGGATGAGTGGTATGAGAACAAAAATGGAGCTCATGATCAGGAGGGTCAGCTCATTAACACTGGTATCAACACACGATAACCGCAGCAGTGCTGGAACTTCACAGAAGAAATGGTCCATTTGGCGATGTCCGCATAGGGGTACCCAGAAGGTAAAGGAAGAATGAAGTGCTGAGGTGGTAAAGCCACTGACCCAGGAAGCCACAGCCAACAGGTGGCAGAAACGAGGGTTC
>NW_027879527.1:0-247 GCF_054177405.1 Leptonychotes weddellii | reverse complement strand
TTTTTAGAGCTCTTTCTTCATTTCCTTAAAAACCATTACATTGAAATTGAAGGGGTAGACGAACCATGAGAGACGATGGACTCTGAAAAACAAACAGGGTTCTAGAGGGGAGGGGGGTGGGAGGATGGGTTAGCCTGGTGGTGGGTATTGAGGAGGGCACATTCTGCATGGAGCACTGGGTGTTATGCACAAACAATGAATCATGGAACACTTCATCTAAAACTAATGATGTAATGTATGGGGATTA
>NW_027879526.1:0-247 GCF_054177405.1 Leptonychotes weddellii | reverse complement strand
ATTAGGGTGAATGTGCTTTCCCCGGCAGTGGCCCTGTCCATCCCTCCCAGCCACTTGGGAGTGAATACAAGGCCGTCTTATTCCATTCTTGAGTGAATGTGGTGAGCTGCCGGGAACTGGGGATCCCTTCCAGCTATCTCTGGGATCTGGGGACCCCGCATAGGACTAGACCACCCCCTGCCTAAAACTGTCCCGCAGTCGGGAAAGAATTTCAGGCAGAGGGGAAGGCACCTCCCAAATGCCTGGT
>NW_027879525.1:0-247 GCF_054177405.1 Leptonychotes weddellii | reverse complement strand
GGGCTGGGAGACAAGGCATCTGATCGAAGAACTCTGCCAAAGATTGTATTTTCCGTTTCTGCTTTCAAATACAGTAATTGGGTATTTGTTCTTTCCTTCTCACAGACCAGTAGCCTTGTCTGGGTATGGTAGGATGTGTTTTCTTTTTTTACTTTTTATTTTTTGTATTTTTTTGTTTTTTGTTTTTTCTTTTTTTTTTATTCTTATGTTAATCTCCATACATTACATCATTAGTTCTAGATGAAGT
>NW_027879524.1:0-247 GCF_054177405.1 Leptonychotes weddellii | reverse complement strand
AAGCTGAGGCAGGAGAGGCGTATTTTTTATTCTTCCTTCAAAGGTGTAAGCTGGTAGGAAATGGAGAAAGCCAATAAGAAAAATTGATATTCTCCTAATAAACATAGCCCAAAGTCAGCTTTCTTCTTTTCTGCGTTAGCACCGGACTGTGGAAGGCCAGGGAGTAGGAACAAGAAAAGTAACCTTCTCCTGGCAGATGGGTATCTGTAAGCTGGGAATTGTATAGATTAGAGAACATGGAGATCAA
>NW_027879523.1:0-247 GCF_054177405.1 Leptonychotes weddellii | reverse complement strand
CACAAACGTTCCTACCTCAAGGCCATTCCTGCCACATATGTAAGGCAGTTTAGTATTTGAAAGTCATTTTACACTGTCTTCTCTCAAGACTTGTTCTACTTTTATGGTGTATGAGAAGCAAATTCTGATTTAATTGACAATGTAAATCTCCTTTTAATTTATCATCCACCAGCCAGATTGTGAAGGAGAATGTTCTTCACATGCACATAGAATGTGAGCATGACCTAGAACGGTGGGTCTCCTGACT
>NW_027879522.1:0-247 GCF_054177405.1 Leptonychotes weddellii | reverse complement strand
CGAATGGAGTTCTGGGAGCTCATCTCTTCTCCACCCCTACCCCAAAGTGAGAAGGCACTTCTCAGACAGAGAAAGTGGGCATGAGGCCTTTGGGAGTGACGGCGTCAGGATTCCTGGCGGGTCTGCCGCTCACTGCCCTGTGCTCTTGGCAAGTCCCTTCCCCTCTCTGGCCTCAGCTTCCCCATCTGTACAAGGCGGGTGCTTAGACCGGGGAATTTTGTTGGGTGTTCTAAATCCCACAATGCCT
>NW_027879521.1:0-1699 GCF_054177405.1 Leptonychotes weddellii | reverse complement strand
TATGCACAAACAATGAATCATGGAACACTTCATCTAAAACTAATGATGTAATGTATGGGGATTAACATAAGAATAAAAAAAAAGAAGCTATGTTTCAATCAGAAGTTGTAGATAAACTAAAAAGAAGCTATGTTACACTCAGAAGTTAGTTTTTATTTATTTATTTATTTATTTATTTATTTATTTTTATTCTTATGTTAATCCCCATACATTACATCATTAGTTTTAGATGAAGTGTTCCATGATTCATTGTTTGTGCATAACACCCAGTGCTCCATGCAGAATGTGCCCTCCTCAATACCCACCAACAGGCTAACCCATCCTCCCACCCCCCTCCCCTCTAGAACCCTGTTTGATGGACCTGAAATTAAAAAAAAAAAAATGCAGAGATACATCAAGGCGTGTTCACGGGATGGAGTTCCTTTCAGTTAAATCCTCGCTACTCAAAGCATGCTAGTATCACCTGGCCTCACTCCAGATCTTCAGAATAGAATCCCAATTCCTCTATGACCAGAAGATTTGGATGCCCATAAAAGTTTGTGAAGTCCTATTTTTGACAGTGCTTAAAGGGCGTGGGTACTTTGCCCAGCTGTACCCATTTGCCTCCAGTAGTGTTTTTCTTATGTTTGCTTTCATAACAGGGAACACCACCACCACCACTATCCATCGATATATGTTAATACTTTCTAAAGGGAATCCTTACAGAAACTTTATCTTGGAAGTGACTTGCGTTGATTACTAAATGTGACTTAAAGTTTGAGTCTTGGTGCACATTTTTAAGCTCTTCAGCTCTAAGCTGGTGAAGAAAGGAGAAGGCTTGCCTTCCTAAGGTCTAGAAGTAACAGTTTCAAAGACAGACCTCCAGAAATCAGGTATCCACTCCATTTTTCAGTAGCTCCACTGAATTCTATTATTAGGTTAATATTTCAAAACATAGGTCTACAAGAAAACTCAGATAATGACAATTAATTGCATTAATCAAACAAATGTTAAATTGTTAAATTTTCAATGTGAAGTAAAGAAAAAGAAACAGTACAGAAATATTTTCTCAGCCTGGACAATAACCATTGAAGTATGCTTTTTGAAATGAGAGCAAATATCAAAGTATAAATTAAATTGCTTTAATGAAATACCAAAAGATAAGTAAATTGCAATTTTATGCTTGTCTTCAAAGTGGATAGAGTCACAGATTAAAATTCTTAGAGATACAAATACATTGACAATGATTCAGTGAATTACATTTGAACATTATTTCAATATATACATTTTGAATTCCTAATATATATAAGGCACTGTACTACTCACTTTTGTCAAATGCTGAATTCCCTAAAACAGCCTTCAACAAACAAACCTATTGATAAAACAAAGGTAAGTTTATTCTTACCTTGGTAAGTGAGATTACTACCCTGACAGTGTCTTCCTAACCTCTTGGAAAAGGGAAAGAAAAGTTAGGATATTTAAGAGGTTTTAGAGTATGTTTTTTTTTTTTTTATTATGTTATGTTAATCACCATACATTACATCATTAGTTTTTGATGTAGTGTTGCATGATTCATTGTTTGCATATAACACCCAGTGCTCCATGCAGAACGTGCCCTCTTTAATACCCATCACCAGGCTAACCCATCCACCCACCCCCCTCCCCTCTAGAACCCTCAGTTTGTTTTTCAGAGTCCATAGTCTCTCATGGTTCGTTTCCC
>NW_027879520.1:0-247 GCF_054177405.1 Leptonychotes weddellii | reverse complement strand
TGGCATTTTCAGTTTTATTTTAATTTTTTTTCAAAAATTTTTAAAATGCCATAGCTGAATTTATGATCCAAGCTAGGCTACTACTTTAGGTTCAGTTGATTTAAGCATTTGGAAAAGCTGAAATATTTCATTTCGCTGAAAAGAGATTTCCTACATTTGATGGTTTGGAAGCCATTTCTTCTATCTTGTCACTTCTAAAAACAAAAGTAAAGGGGTTAGGGCGCCTGGGTGGCTCAGTTGGTTAAGC
>NW_027879519.1:0-247 GCF_054177405.1 Leptonychotes weddellii | reverse complement strand
TCCTCAAAACATTCTAATCAAATTTGCAACTTCTTATGAGATATGGGGACCTGAGTTTATGATAAATTTTACAAGTATTATACGCTTATGTAGTGCCATCCCCTTTCCTTTATTATCCTGAGTGTATTTGCCTTGAAAATAATTTGGAAATAAATTGCTGAGCTCATTAGAGAGATCATTTACACCACTAGAGAACAGGGAAGTGCTTTGTTTCTTTCGCCCTGTTGTGACTCGCAACTCGCATTGG
>NW_027879518.1:0-247 GCF_054177405.1 Leptonychotes weddellii | reverse complement strand
CTCTCTGCTCTCTGCTGTGTGAGGATGCAAGGAGTAGACAGCCGTGTACAAACCAGGAGTTGGGACCTCACCAGATCCCAGATCTCCCAGTACCTTGGTCTTGGGTTTCCTGCTTCTAGAACGGTGAGAAATCAATGTTAGGTACTCAAACTACCCAGTGAATGGTATTCTGTTACATCAGCCCAAGCAAACTAAGACAGGGGTAATAGAACAATCCATGTATATCTCCTGGGTAACTTGGACATGT
>NW_027879517.1:0-247 GCF_054177405.1 Leptonychotes weddellii | reverse complement strand
TTTTCAAATTAAACTTCAGCATAGGTATGTACATGTAGGAACAAACAGCATTTGTCGTATTTGTACGACCTGCAGTTTCAGGCGTCCACTGGGCGTCTCCGAACATACCCTCGTCTTCAGGTGTAGATCCCACGGGGTCAGGAGCCACTTCCTGCATTTTCTTCTTGGTAGAAACATCTCGCTTGTGCTTAGCGCAGCTTCTCCATCTCTCACAGGTGTCTTTCATCCTTGCCTGCACTCCCCACGC
>NW_027879516.1:0-247 GCF_054177405.1 Leptonychotes weddellii | reverse complement strand
TTTGTGTTACATTGTTTTCTAACACTAAAAACTTACCCAGATAGTCCATGAAGTCACTAGCTGGGTTTCTGAGCATGCTAGGAAAGAGTGTGTTTTTCATGTATTTAATTTTCTTAGCATTTATGGAAATCTGTTGACTATCCTACCTTCACAAGAAAAGAAGTGAGGGAGAAAGGGAGAACTCAAACCTTCCCTATATTTGTGCCCTATTTACCTTTTATGTTGAGGCACGGTGATGCAGAAGAGC
>NW_027879515.1:0-247 GCF_054177405.1 Leptonychotes weddellii | reverse complement strand
TGTATATGTTGAATTTGATGGAATGTCCATGTAGTATATTTTCAGTATTTGGATAATCGAATACTAGGAGTTTCTAGCTGGAGATAGAGCTTCAAGGTTGGAGGTGCAGATTTGAAATAATCTGATTTTTTTCGTATAACACCCTGTGCTCCATGCAGTACATGCCCTCCTTAATACCCATCACTGGGCTAACCAATCCCCCCTCCCCCCTCCCCTCTAAAACCCTGTTTGTTTCTAAGGTCCATAG
>NW_027879514.1:0-247 GCF_054177405.1 Leptonychotes weddellii | reverse complement strand
GGGGATTAACATAAGAATAAAAAAATAAAAAAATAAATGAATAAAGGAAAAAAAAAAAAAGAATAGGCAGGTGCGGGGGGGAGGTGCCTGGGTGGCTCATTCGGTTAAGTGTCTGCCTTTGGCTCAGGTCATGATCCCAGGGTCCTGGGATGGGGTCCCGCACTGGGCTCCTTGCTCAGCAGGGAGCCTGTTTCTCCCTCTGCCTCCCACTCCCCCTGCTTGTGCTCTCTCTGTCTCTGACAAATAG
>NW_027879513.1:0-247 GCF_054177405.1 Leptonychotes weddellii | reverse complement strand
CTAGCAGAACTTCCCTTGTGGAAGTTGCAAGGCTTAATCTTCTTGCATGGTTTTAAAGAAGTGTCAGACCCCACCCCAAATGTTTAACGCACAGTGTCTCACTTAATCTTGCAACAGCCCTAAGGAGGTGAAGGCTATTCTCTATTTATGCAAGAAGCAGCTGAGGCTCAGAGGGATCCAAGGAGGAGCCTGGGGTCACCGCGGGGAAGCGCCAGGGCAGGGGTTCGAACCCAGGCTGGCTGGCTCC
>NW_027879512.1:0-247 GCF_054177405.1 Leptonychotes weddellii | reverse complement strand
ATTCAAACAGTATGGAAATGAACAAACTGAAAGGTGAAAATTACTGTATACATTGATTTAATCAGCACCTTCAACAGTGTAGTGTAAGCCTTTGAGACTTTTTCTTCTATGCACATAAAAATATACATTAAGATTTTAGTTCATATACCAAGTATTTACCATGTGACAGGCTTAGCTTTGCTTGAACTACACAGCTAGACTGGGGTTGTGTTGTATGAGTCTTCTCATTGTGGGACCCAGGCTCAAG
>NW_027879511.1:0-247 GCF_054177405.1 Leptonychotes weddellii | reverse complement strand
CAACTTCCTTTCCTACTCCATAAGTCAGCTCCTACTGCTGGTAACTACGAGCCCTGAATGCCAGTTGAGTTCAAATGTGCCCCAGCTGTCATCTCTTGTGGTCCCAGCAACGACGACGGCTTCTCTTTGTTCAGTGCTGGCACTGGGGCTGGGGGACCGTGCTCCTGGCTCCACGTTAATTGTCCGCCAGGATCCTCACACCGCCACCCCGAGGCAGGTGCTCTTCTTATCTTCACGGATTGTGGGG
>NW_027879510.1:0-1699 GCF_054177405.1 Leptonychotes weddellii | reverse complement strand
ATCCAACTACCCCATCCCCCCCCCACACCTCCCCTCCAGCAACCCTCAGTTTGTTTGCTAGAGTTAAGAGACTCTTATGGTTTGTCTTGCTGTCTGATGCCTTCCCATTCAGTTTTCCCTCCATTCCTTTATGATCCTCTGCACTGTTTCTTATATCCCACATATGAGTGAAACCATATGATAATTGTCTTTATCTGATTGAATTATTTCGCTCAGCATAGTACCCTCTAGTTCCAACCAGGTCGATGTAAATGGTAAGTATTCAACCTTTCTGATGGCTGAATAATATTCCATGAGGACATCTGGACTCCTTCCACAGTTTGGCAATTGTGGACATTGATGCTATGAACATTGGAGTGCATGTGCCCCTTCAGATTGGCAAAGAAGAAGTCAGACTCTCTCTTCGTATATTTGAGGTATAAACCTAGTAGTGCAATTGCTGGGTCATAGGGTAGCTCTATTTTTAATGTCCTGAGGAACCTCCATACTGTTTTCCAGAGTGGCTGTACCAGCTTGCATTCCCACCAACAGTGTAAGAGGGTTCCCCTTTCTCCATATCCTTGCCAAAATTTGTTGTTTCCTGACTTGTCAATTTTAGTCATTCTGACTGGTGTGAGGTGGTATCTCATTGAGGTTTTGATTTGTATTTCCCTGATGGCAAGAGATGTGGAGCATTCTTTCATGTGTCTCTTAGCCATTTCTTTGTCTTCTTTGGAAAAATGACTTTTCATGTTTCTGCCCATTTCTTAACTGGATTACTTGTTTTCTGGATATTGAGTTTGATAAATTCCTTATAGATCTTGAATACTCACCCTCTGATATGTCATTTGCAAATATCTTCTCCCATTCTGTAGGTTGCCTTTTAGTTTTGTTGACTGTTTCCTTTGTTGTGCAGAAGTTTTATATCTTGATGAAGTCCCAAAAGGTCATTTTAGCTTTTGTTTCCCTTTCCTTTGGAGATGTGTCTAGCAAGAAGTTGCTGCAGCTGAGGTTGAGGAGGTTGCTGCCTGTGTTTTCCTCTAGGATTTTAATGGATTCCTGTCTCACATTTAGGTCTTTCATCCTTTCTGAGTTTATCTTTGTGTATGGTGTAAGAAAACAGTCCAGTTTCATTCTTCTACATATGGATGTCCAACTTCCCAGCACCACTTATTGAAGAGACTATCATTTTTCCATTGGATATTCTTTCCTTCTTTGTCAAAGATTAGTAGACCATAGTGTTGAGGGTCTATTTCTGGGTTCTCTATTCTGTTCCATTGATCTATGTGTCTGTTTTTGTGCCAGTACAATACTGTTTTGAGGATTACAGCTTTGTAATATAGCTTGAGGTCCAGAATTGTGATACCCTCAGCTTTGGTTTTCTTTTTCAACATTCCTCTGGCTATTTGGGGTCTTCTGTGGTTCCATACAAATTTTAGGATTATTTGTTCCAACACTGTGAAGAATGTCGGTAGTATTTTGATAGCGATTGCATTGAACATGAAGATTTCTCTGGATAGCATAGACATTTTGACAGTATTTGTTCTTTCGGTCCATGAGCATGGAACATTTTTCCTTTTTTTTTTTTTTTATTCTTAGGTTAATCCCCATACATTACATCATTAGTTTTAGATGTAGTGTTCCATGATTCATTGTTTGTGCATAACACCCAGTGCTCCATGCAGAATGTGCCCTCCTCAATACCCATCACCAGGCTAAC
>NW_027879509.1:0-247 GCF_054177405.1 Leptonychotes weddellii | reverse complement strand
TGCTCTTCCAGCAGGGACCCAACAAGTGGCAGATCCAGGGAGACTCACCTTTTTCCCCCGAGAGGAGAGGTGTGGGAGCACACTGCAGGGATCTGCTGGGTTTGGAGACTGCACACAGGGTCGGGTGCAGAGATAGACACGCGCGGTCATAGGCCAGGTGAGCACGGAGTGCGGCTGGAGACCGGGGAGACAGGAGTGAATGACAGCTTTTCTCTGGGGGCTCACTGAGGAGCGGGGCTCGAGTTCT
>NW_027879508.1:0-247 GCF_054177405.1 Leptonychotes weddellii | reverse complement strand
AGCTCCATGCCCAGCATGGAGCCCAGCACAGGGCTTGATTTCACGACCCTGATATCAAGACCTGAGCTGACATCAAGAGTTAGATGCTCAATCGACTGAGCCACCTGGGCACCCTGAAAGTTTTGCATTTTAATGAATGTATGAGATATAAATATAGGTGAGACCTGGCCCAGGTCACTTAAGAACCTGGAATATTGCCTTACAAGTACTCATCTTTTCTTACTTAAAAAAAATAGACTTAAACCCA
>NW_027879507.1:0-247 GCF_054177405.1 Leptonychotes weddellii | reverse complement strand
ATTAACTACTAAATTGTTCTCAGTGCAATTCCAGCACAGGGTATAGTTGTGAACAATGCTGCCTAACTCACTAGCTGAGTCATTTGTGTGTAGGACTCAGGTCCATGATTAAACAGCAGGAGGGCTTGCTTTTCCTCTGTTTGAGCTCCCCACGCCTGCCCCAGTGCCTGGAACGGGGTGACACACACTGAGGGTGCTCAGGTTCCGGTTGGCCAAGTCCTTGGGTGCAGCCAGGAGCACCCCTTGG
>NW_027879506.1:0-247 GCF_054177405.1 Leptonychotes weddellii | reverse complement strand
TAAGTTACATATATCTTTTTGAGTTAGTGTTTTTGTTTCTTTCACATAAATACCAAGATTTGGAAATACTTGGTCCTTTGGTATTTCTATTTTTAATTTGTTGAGGAAGCTCCATACTGTTTTTTATATCAACTGCACCAATTTACCTTACCACCAACAGTGTACAAGGGTTCCCTCTTGTCCATATCAATGCTAACACTTATTTATTTTTTGTCTTTTTGATACTAACCATTCTGACTGCTGTGAA
>NW_027879505.1:0-247 GCF_054177405.1 Leptonychotes weddellii | reverse complement strand
TATTCCACTGATGAATTATGCCACAATTTATTTATTATCCAGTAGATGGGCCATTGATTTGCTTCCAGTTTTTGCTTTGTTATGAACAAAGCCAACATGAATGTTCTTGTATGTGCTTTTTGGTAGGGCATATACACTAGTTTTTCTAATTTTACCTAGGGTGGAATTGTTGTGTCAAAGGGAGGTGCATATATAGCTTTAACAGAAACTGTCAGTTTTCTCAAGTAATGGAACCATTTTACATTCC
>NW_027879504.1:0-247 GCF_054177405.1 Leptonychotes weddellii | reverse complement strand
ATCTAACTTTAATGGGAATAATTTAGGTTTTCTCATTATGCGTGACTCTGGCTTTTAGACTGCGATGCGTACACCTTGTCCTGGTCGTGAAGTTGGGCGTTTCACAGCGTGTCTGTGGTTCTCTGCCCTGGAGACTGCTGTTTCAGAAGCCTCCAGTCTGTGTGTAAGGTTCCTCCTTGGCAGATGGTTTCTCTTCCCTTGGAGAAAAAAACATGTGCAGATATCAAGTATATGCTGACTTCAAATG
>NW_027879503.1:0-247 GCF_054177405.1 Leptonychotes weddellii | reverse complement strand
AGGTCAGAGAAGGTAAAATTGCATTTTGAGGTGGAACACCAAAGATGAGTATAGCACACTGAAAACAGGATGGTTGTGAGCAAAGCTTGCCCTGTGCCAATTTGTAATGTCAATGAAATTTGTGATCCATCCAATCCTTTCTCTTCCTGCACTCTTTCTTCTTCATCAAGAGTTCCCTTTCCTTAAGTCATTTTTTTTTTCCATATCATTCTCCGTCATCAGTATCAATTACTAGATAGGTTACTTC
>NW_027879502.1:0-247 GCF_054177405.1 Leptonychotes weddellii | reverse complement strand
TCAGGTGATTTGGGTGCACGCTGAAGTTTGGGACTGCTTTGAAGTATTGTGTGTCCCTTAGTTCGGGTGCTGGAGGTGACTCTTCAAATGCGAGCTGAGCTAAACCGAGCTGTTTACCTTCAGGATCGTTACCAAAGCCAAAACAGGGCTTAGTCCTTACCCACTCAGACTTCGATGCCAGAGTATAAGGTGAAAAATAAATATGTCTAGAAAGGCGAGATCTGGGACAGGGATTTGAATCAACAAT
>NW_027879501.1:0-247 GCF_054177405.1 Leptonychotes weddellii | reverse complement strand
ACAAAAGTAGAAATCCAGAGATGCTGCTGCTGGCTTCATAACTGTCTATAAGGAAAAGGAAAACTTTGAGTCGAAGTCTTTACATGACACAAATTTACATTATCCAAAATCTGGAAGGTATAATGTTGAATACAAAAAGGAGAGATAGCCATTTTCAAAAGCAGATTTGAAGTAAATTTCTTTTATTAAAAAAAAAAAAAGAAAGAAATCAAGAAGGAAAATACAATTTTTCACCGAGAGTAATTGT
>NW_027879500.1:0-247 GCF_054177405.1 Leptonychotes weddellii | reverse complement strand
ATCAGCACGGTGGGCGCCGGCTCACCGGGTCGGCCTCCATCCGCGGCCCGCCGAGGTGTCCGTGTGTCTCACGCAGGCCTTTTGAGTACTTTGAATTCTGCCACCGCTTGAAACAGCAGAGACTTCACATCCAAAACTGTATTTCTGGCTTCTGCTGACTAATCCGCAGGGGCTGAGGGGGTGGCGGCCTCCGCGGGACAGGGCGCTGGCTCCTCTGGGCCCCCACCCCGCCCGCCTCGGTCCCATC
>NW_027879499.1:0-1699 GCF_054177405.1 Leptonychotes weddellii | reverse complement strand
GAATTTGTGTCTTGGAATGGCCACTCTCAGGATTAAGGCAGGAAGCTGATAAAGAAAGAGCTAAACTGTGCTGGGCTCAGAATGCACTGGCAGCAGGATTCACAGCCCAGGGGTGGAGGGGGTGGGGGGGGGGAGTGGCAGGCAGCAAGCTGCTGTGTGTAGGGCAGGGGCAGCAGAGGACTAAAGGTTGAGGTTCCCTGTGGAGCAGTCATTCAAGGGGTGGTCCTGAAGGGCAGGGGCCGAGGAAAGCTGCTGTGTAGGTGGCGGGGGCAGGGGGGGTCGTTGTCCAGAGGTCCCCAGCTTTCCAAGAAGCCTTGCATAAGCTGGGCAGGCCCTCATTCCATCCACCTCCTGGACTCTCCTCTGCCGTCACAGCCAGCCATGACCTCAATTTGCCCTTGGTTGTAGTTCTCAGTCCACCTGGGGAAGCAGCATCACCCTCCACCTTCCCAGCTGTCAGCCTCCACTGCTCCCTGGTTCCACTTCTGCCCACACCAAGGCCATGGATATCCTTTCTCCCACATTCTCTTTGGACTCTAAGCTCAGTCTAGACTGGTTTGGGGGCTTCTCTGCTCTAGACTCAGTGCTGATTGCTCCGAGGCAGTAAATAAAGCCCAGGCAGCACACCTCTGCCTGGCCCATCCACCCTAGAAGCTCTAGAAGCTTCTGAGGAAGGACTAAGTCTAAAGAGACAGAGGCAAGAAAACCTCTCGGGCTCATAGAAGCTTTGGGGAATCACATCTCCTCCGAAGACTGGAACCACAGGCAGGGCCCTTCGCTTGGGTCTGAGGGTACGTCTTCTCTCTTCCTCCTCCACCCAGAAATGACAGCCCTGGCTCCAAGAAAGCAGGTTCTCAAAGAGGCAGAGGCTCCCCTGAATGAGAAGTCCCAGGTGCTCAAGGAGGCCTGAAGTTCAGGCAGAGGCATCAGCCCCACGGGCTGAACTCCGAGGCCCAGGCCGGCACCTCCCCCAAAGCCCCCCACAGCCTGCAGGCTGCTGGCCTGACCGGGCCCTGGCTGTTGCCAGGCATGGTTGGCAAACACAGGCTTACATCTGGGGTCATCAGAAAGCTGCCGGGAGGGGCGCCTGGGTGGCTCAGTCGGTTAAGCGACTGCCTTCGGCTCAGGTGATGATCCTGGAGTCCCGGGATCGAGTCCCGCATCGGGCTCCCTGCTCGGTGAGGAGCCTGCTTCTCCCTCTGACCATCCCCCCTCTCATGTGCGCTCTCTCATTCTCTCTCTCTCAAATAAATAAATAAATAAATAAATAAAAAGAAAGAAAACTGCCGGGAGGGGCGCCTGGGTGGCTCAGTCGGTTAAGTGACTGCCTTTGGCTCAGGTCATGATCCTGGAGTCCCAGATCGAGTCCCGCGTCGGGCTCCCTGCTCAGCAGGGGGTCTGCTTCTCCCTCTGCCCTCTTCCTTCTCGTGCTCTCTGTCTCTCATTCTCTCTCTCTCAAATAAATAAATAAAATCTTTTAAAAAATAAATAAACAAAAATCCACCTCTAGGGACGCCTGGGTAGCTTAGTCGGTTAAGCGACTGCCTTCGGCTCAGGTCATGATCCTGGAGTCCCAGGATGGAGTCCTGCATCGGGCTCCCTGCTCAGCGGGGAGTCTGCTCCTCCCTCTGACCCTCCCCCCTCTCATGTGCTCTCTCTCATTCTCTCTCTCTCAAATAAATAAATAAAATCTTTAAAA
>NW_027879498.1:0-247 GCF_054177405.1 Leptonychotes weddellii | reverse complement strand
GGGGGATGGGTTAGCCTGGTGATGGGTATTAAGGAGGGCACGTTCTGCATGGAGCACTGGGTGTTATACGCAAACAATGAATCGTGGATCACTACATCAAAAACTAATGATGTAATGTATGGTGATTAACATAATAAATTTTTTTAAAAAAAGCATATTCTATAAAAATGCTGACTTGGTTCCCAGATCTTTTTCGATATTTATCTCCTCAGCCTCCTTTTGCTGTGCCAGAAATTGTACGGTGAGC
>NW_027879497.1:0-247 GCF_054177405.1 Leptonychotes weddellii | reverse complement strand
GTACCTCTGAAACAAATAATACGTTATATGTTTACAAAAAAAAAAAAAAATAAGATAGTAGGAAGGGAAAAATGAAGGGGGCAAGGAATCGGAGGGGGAAATGAACCATGAGAGACTATGGACTCTGAGAAAAAAAACTGAGGGTTTTAGAGGGGGGTGTTGGGGGGATGGGCTAGCCCGGTGATGGGTATTAAGGAGGGCACGTATTGCATGGAGCACTGGGTGTTATATGCAAACAATGAATCAT
>NW_027879496.1:0-247 GCF_054177405.1 Leptonychotes weddellii | reverse complement strand
CTTTATATATTTATATGTATTTCCTTTGTATATAACAATTTGTTCTTCTCTTGCTACTTTTAATATTCTCTTTTTAACTTTTGGTAGTTTAATTATAATGTGTCTTGGTGTGGGTCTCCTTGGGTTCATCATTTTTGGAACTCTGTATTTTCTGGACCTGAATATCTATTTCCTTCCCTAGATTAGGGAAGTTTCAGCTCTTATTCCTTCAAATAATTTTGCCCCTTTCTCTTTCTCCCTGCCTTGG
>NW_027879495.1:0-247 GCF_054177405.1 Leptonychotes weddellii | reverse complement strand
GAGGGAGAAAAAAAATCAGGATGGAGGAATTTTCCAGGTAAGTGTCTTAAATACTCAAGTTCCTCCTCCAACACCCCATGTCTGGGCTTTCTGGCCCCACACCATGAATGGGAACATCTGAGTGGGTGTGGGGACATCTGCCTGTGTGTGCTCACCGCCAGACAATCAATCTTTGGGTTGATGTACCCTTTACAGCAACCTTTCCTCCTCTACCAGGGCAAGTCCCTTCTGAATAACACCCTGCTTT
>NW_027879494.1:0-247 GCF_054177405.1 Leptonychotes weddellii | reverse complement strand
AGTAATGCATTAGAACTCTTTGAATAACATAGAAAATCGTGAAAACGAAAAAAAGAAAAAGAAAAAAAAGAAAATTGTGAAAACGTATAGTACGCATAAACGAATGCCTTTGAAGTTTGATAAGGTACAAGATACTTACATAGTTCTAAAGAATCTCCCCACAAATTATTTATTCATTACAAAGGGGAGACAGATTAACTTCACAGCTGGGAAAACTGTCTGACATCACCCTAATCAAACCATCTAG
>NW_027879493.1:0-247 GCF_054177405.1 Leptonychotes weddellii | reverse complement strand
ACTAAGGCGCAGTGACCTGGCTGACTTGCCCGAGAGGTAGGACTAATGTTTGAGTTCAAGTCTTAAAATGTGGAGTTAGCCCTCTTTACACTGTATATAGTGCAATTGGCCGACTTTGTTTTATGAATATGAAGTAGTGTATAAAAACAAATGAAAGTATTTTTATTATTTAAAATTTTTGAAATATTTTTTAAACATATATTTTTACCTTTCTGATCTAATACAGGTTTCTAAAGTATTGGAGGAG
>NW_027879492.1:0-247 GCF_054177405.1 Leptonychotes weddellii | reverse complement strand
ATCCTCACCAACACATTTTGTTTCTTGTGTTTTTGATTTTAGCCATCCTGACAGGTGTGGGGTGATATCTCATTGTCGTTTTGACTTGCATTTCCCTAATGGCAAGTGATGATGAGCATCTTTTCATGTGTCTGTTGGCCATCTGTACGTCTTCTTTGGAGAAATGTCTGTTCGTGTCTTCTGCCCATTTTTTAATTGGGTTATTTGTCTTTTGGGTGCTGAGTTTTCTAAGTTATTTATATATTTT
>NW_027879491.1:0-247 GCF_054177405.1 Leptonychotes weddellii | reverse complement strand
AGGTGATCTTGTTTATTTTGATGATATCTGTGACATTTTAAATTACTTGAACACCTATCTCCAAAAGCCAATGAAAGGCATTCATGTTCCTATTTCTCAGTATTGTAACTAAATCAGTCAAGAGCAACTCTAAAATTTAATTTTTTAAAAGATTTTACTTACTTATGTGAAAGAGAGAGAGAGCATGAGCAGGGGAAGGGGTAGAGGGAGACAGAAAAGAAGACTGCCGGCTGAGCAGGGAGCCCAA
>NW_027879490.1:0-247 GCF_054177405.1 Leptonychotes weddellii | reverse complement strand
TTTTTTTTTTTAAAGATTTTATTTATTTATTTTGACAGAGAGATAGACAGAAGAGCACAGCAGAGGGAGTGGCAGAGGGAGAGGGAGAAGCAGGCTCTGCACTGAGCAGGGAACCCGATGCGGGACTCGATCCCAGGACCCTGAGATCATGACCTGAGCCGAAGGCAGACGCTTAACCATCTGAGCCACCCAGGCGCCCACACATTAAGGTACAATTATGGAAGGGAATGAGTTCCCACTCGATTTC
>NW_027879489.1:0-247 GCF_054177405.1 Leptonychotes weddellii | reverse complement strand
AATTTGGCCCTCACCTGGAAAGTTCTCACTTCAAGAAATAAAAATTTTTGTAAGGTATTTTTAGGCCAAATAACAGGTCTCTAACAAGAAAACCAAGCAACAGATCTCTGACATCCAAAAAATGGGATGAAGTGGTAATCAGTGAAAAATACCAAAAATGTAAGAAAACTAAACATTTTTGTTTCAGTCTTCTCACAGGGAAAAAAAAAAAAAGTTTTTTGCTGGGAGGTATATAGTAGGAAAGCTC
>NW_027879488.1:0-1699 GCF_054177405.1 Leptonychotes weddellii | reverse complement strand
GGGCTCCCTGCTCATGGGGAAGCCTGCTTCTCCCTCTCCCACTCCCCCTACTTGTGTTCCTGCTCTTGCTGTCTCTCTGTCAAATAAATAAACAAAAAATCTTTAAAAAAAATAAATAAAAAACCAATAAAAATGATAAACTCTAGAAAAGCTGACAAAGAATGAAGAAAGTACAATCACCATCAAATAATACTGGGGGTATCACTAAGATCCTGAAACCATTAAAGGATGATAAGAAAATGGTGCAAACATCTTTATACCCATAAATTTAACAACTTAGAAGAAATGGACCAACGTCTTAAAAGCTGCAAACTACAGAAACTCAACCAAGGTGAAATAAATAAACTCTAGAAGTCCAATAACCATTAAAGAGATGAAATATGTGATTTTAAAACATCAAAAAAAGAAATATTCAGGCCCATATTCACTAAAGAATTCTATAAACATTTAAAGATGAATTAACACCAATTTTGCACAATCTATCCCAGAAGAGAGAATCAATTCATTTTATAAAGCTAGTATTATCCTGACACCAAACTTGACCAAAACAGTATAAAAAAAACAAAGGCCAGTATGTCTCATGAACATAGACACAAAAATCTTCCACAAAATATTAGCAAATGAATCCAGCAAAGAATTATACAGCATGATGGGGTGAGGTTTATCACATATGTGCAAGGCTGGTTCATCATTGAAAAATCAATCACTGTAATCCACAATACCAAACTAAAGAAGAAAAATCATAGGATCATATCAAATTACACTGAAAAACATATGACAAATTCTAACACCCACTCACAATGAAAAAGAAACTCATAAAAATTAGAAGTAATTTCTTCATCTTGATGAAGATCATCTAAAAATAAAATACAGCTAACATTATACTTAACGATGAAAAACTAAATGCTTTCCCTCTAAGGTCCTGAGCAAGGCAGAGATGCCCACTCTCACCACCGTTATTCACCTTAGCACTGGAAATTATGGCCATTACAATAGGCCAGAAAAAGAAATAAAGGCATAGATAAAAGAAAAGAAGAATAAATGTTCCTCTTTGCAGATGACATAATTGTCTACATAGAGAATCTCAAGCAATCTACAAAACCTCATAGAACTAAGAGGTGAGTTCATCAGGTCATGAGATACAAGATGTACAGGCAAAATTGTCCTCCAGTCCAGTGCAGCCTTCCGATGAGTATAGCCTGGTAAACATCTTGACCACAGCTTGTGACTCTCAGAAAGTGTAAGAAAATAAATGGTTATTGTTTTCAGCCACTAAGTTTTGGGGGAATTTGTTATGCTGTGATAGATATCAAATCTCGTTGGACCACAGTTGCCTAGGGCCAATGTTTGCAGCCAATTCAGTCTTTTTTTTTTTCAAATGTTTTGTTGTTATGTTAATCACCATACATTACGTCATTAGTTTTTGATGCAGTGTTCCATGATTCATTGCTTGTGCATAACACCCAATGCTCCATGCCCAATTCAGTCTTTATTCGTTCACTCAATCACTCATTTGTTCATTCAGTAAATATTTATCATAAGCAGACCATTTGTCACATACTGCTGTTGGGCACCAGGTCATTCTGGGATGAATAAAACAGACCCAGATTGCTGCTATGATATGAGCTCTATCCTAGTGGGAGAGTTGGATAGAACCCACCAAAAGAAAACATACTAACAAGGTTTGGTGAACTATGGA
>NW_027879487.1:0-247 GCF_054177405.1 Leptonychotes weddellii | reverse complement strand
TGGTTGATGAAAATACTAGAGGAGGGTGGAGGCAGTGCTGAGCATGACACCCACAGAATGGACGTAGTACTCTTCCCTGGGGCCTCGTGAATCCTGATTCATGGTCTCTCCTCTGCAGAAGAGGAGGAGACAGTGACACTAAGTGCACATATTCCAAATGGCATGTGCTCTGCCTGTGTCTCCGTGCCTTCATCGACAAGAAGAAGAAAACAAGAGTACGGATCTTCCGGGACTTAGAGGGGGTGAT
>NW_027879486.1:0-247 GCF_054177405.1 Leptonychotes weddellii | reverse complement strand
CTCTGCCCCTCCCCCATGCCCGCTCTCTCTCTAAAATAAGGAAATCTTTGGGGCGCCTGGGTGGCTCAGTCGGTTAAGCGACTGCCTTCGGCTCAGGTCATGATCCTGGAGTCCCGGGATCGAGTCCCGCATCGGGCTCCCTGCTCGGCAGGGAGTCTGCTTCTCCCTCTGACCCTCCTCCCTCTCATGCTCTCTGTCTCTCATTCTCTCTGTCTCAAATAAATAAATAAAATCTTTAAAAAAAAAA
>NW_027879485.1:0-247 GCF_054177405.1 Leptonychotes weddellii | reverse complement strand
TGAGATATAATTCCAGAATGCCAGGCTGAGGATCAGGGAAAAAGACGTGTAGTTACTGGTCTGTTTAATTCCTTTTATTCTTATACCCTTGAAAGAATGGATTATTACCTTTGATTTTTTTTTTTTAATTTCAGATGCCCACTTGAAAGTTGTGAAATTATCTACTTAGCAGGTGTACCTGCTTAATGGAGTTCTTTGAGCTAGAATGAAATAAATGCACAATAATTGCTTCTAATCCCTTTTTATT
>NW_027879484.1:0-247 GCF_054177405.1 Leptonychotes weddellii | reverse complement strand
GCCCAGGGGATGTAGGACTTTCCTGGTGTTACTGGTTGTCCCAGCAGTACGCCCTGGGATTCGTCTGTGTTGTGAGGTACAGCTGGACATCCTTAAGTGCTGTTGCTATAATTTTTTTTTCACTTTTTTTTTTATTCTTATGTTAATCCCCATACATTACATCATTAGTTTTAGATGAAGTGTTCCATGATTCATTGTTTGTGCACAACACCCAGTGCTCCATGCAGAACGTGCCCTCCTCAATACC
>NW_027879483.1:0-247 GCF_054177405.1 Leptonychotes weddellii | reverse complement strand
CATTTTTGTTAGCTTCCTAGAGGTGAAAAGTGTCATTACTTTGCTACTTAGATTATGGGATACAAATTGGTAGCAAGGTAGGAATGCATAAAAGCAAATCCAACAACAGAAAAAGTCATCATATGCCAAAGTTTGATAGCAGTGTGGTCTCCAGATCTCAAATGGAAGGACTACGGATCTGGGAGTTCCTTCCCTAAGGGTTTCCAAACTAAACTTGTCATGGTAAGAATTTGTCAAACAATTTGAG
>NW_027879482.1:0-247 GCF_054177405.1 Leptonychotes weddellii | reverse complement strand
AGGCTTCCCGCCGAGCAGGGAGCCCGATGCGGGACTCGATCCCAGGACCCTGGGATCATGACCTGAGCCGAAGGCAGACGCTTAACGACTGAACCACCCAGGCGCCCAAGATGCCTTGTATTATAAAACACGGCATTGCTGCTCCATTTACCACAAAGAAAGAAAAACATAATATTTAGCATATATTTACTAAAAGAGCTCTTTTAGATTTATTTAGAAAAAAATATTTTTTACGATTTTATTTTCT
>NW_027879481.1:0-247 GCF_054177405.1 Leptonychotes weddellii | reverse complement strand
CTCAGGGAACAGGGTCAGTCAGAGAGCTCCGCACACTGGAAGCGGCCCCTCTGTACCACAGCCACGGACCCAGGGGTCTTCCCCCACCCCCTCCTTCTACTAGACCCGCAGGCTCAGGGAGGTGCTGGCCACTTCCGGACCGTCTCCAGAGGCCTCCTCCCTCTGACTTTCAGGTTCCCAGGGCAGGCTCCACACTCCTATCCTCTCAGCCAGGGGGTGTCTCAGCAGGCCCACAACCCCCCAGCAT
>NW_027879480.1:0-247 GCF_054177405.1 Leptonychotes weddellii | reverse complement strand
GAAATTCCTAAAGATAGGGACCGTTCGTTCTTGCTTCTCTCCCCCATTGGGTCTGGCATAAGGCTGGCTCAAAGGGCCATGTGGATGGATTTAGCTTTCTTCAGAAGATCAGGTCCTGAAGCCTTCGGTCTGCCACTATGTTCTAAGCCTCACACTGCAATGAGGCCCAGCCCCTGCAGAGCTCAGGGGAGGGCTCACACGGGGTGCCTGCTGGTTGGGCCACTCTTAGGGTTCCCCACTCTGATGG
>NW_027879479.1:0-247 GCF_054177405.1 Leptonychotes weddellii | reverse complement strand
AACTAGAAGGTAGGAGATATGACAGAGGAAGCAAGAAGTTAAAATGACGGAAGGAAGGAGTCATGAGACAAGAAATGCAGATGTCATCCAGAAGCTAGAAAAGGCAAGGAAATGATTTCCCCCTAGATCTTCCAGAAAGAATCAGCCCTACTGACATCTTGACTTTACCTCAGTGAAACTGATTTTATACATCTGGACTCACAAACTGTAAGAATAAATTTGTGTTATTTTAAACCACCAAGTTTGT
>NW_027879478.1:0-247 GCF_054177405.1 Leptonychotes weddellii | reverse complement strand
CAGCAGGACCTCCCATTTCTAAATTCCCGATCTCTGAGCTGCCTCTCACCAAATTTCGACTTGACCGTTGGAAGGAAGGGAAGCCACCCAGCTTTCTGTGCATTTCACCAGGGCCACAGGCTGGGGGAATTACCTTATCAGCACCTGTCCCACCTTAGTTCCAGGACTTTGGTGGCTCAAGGCTGAGGGGAAGCATGGTTGGGGGTGGGGGGCAGGGCAGATGGCCAGCGGGGGTTGGGTGCAAGGC
>NW_027879477.1:0-1699 GCF_054177405.1 Leptonychotes weddellii | reverse complement strand
TTGTTTGTTTACTGCTGAAACCCCAGCTCCTTCTCCAGCACAGGCACATGGCAGGTACTCAATAAGTATTTGTTATTAAAGGCTTACCAGTCCAAGCTGACAGCTGATTCCAACAGGACGGTAATATTAAGATGTCACCTAATTCTGAGCACACACAGTCCTTAATCCTGACCCAGACTGCCCCCTAATGCCGATCACAGCTTGGACTCCAGATAGGATCCCTAAGTCGCTCTCGTACTGACTGAGGATGATCTAATTTTGACTGCTGTTCTGTAACTTCTGGGAGGGCAGGGCCTGTTTCTAATTTGCGTATGCTTGGAGTGTAGGTGACAAGACACGCATGTAGACTGAATGAGTACCCATCCGCTATCGCTGATCGCAAACCACTCACTGGCCTGCAACAAAGGGGTCTGCAATCTGACCCTGACTAGACACTGCCTCGCCATCCTGTTCTGACCCAGGACGACTGACTTCTGATCCAGGCCAACTGACAGTGGATCGAGACCTCGCGAAGTCCTGATCCTGACCACCAAGGTCCCTTCTCAGGGCCACTGGCTAACTCCTAATTCTGGCCACAGACCGACCTCAGACCAAAACTCTGATCAGACCCTCACTGGCTCCTAAGGCTCACTTCCACCGTGTGAACCCCTGAGAGCTCGATGATCTTTCGTTCATTTCTGTGGGCCCAAGGCCCACCGCAGTGACTTTGGCCTAATATCATCCGAGAAAGTCTGCCGAGTGTACAGATGAACGTGTGACAGGATCCCTAATCCTGTACACACACCTGGCCCTCCTGGAGGTGTATATCCCCCGCTCCACAAGACAGAACTCCAGAGCTAGAAAAGAGCCTCGGCGAACATGCGCGCCTGGGCTCCCTCAGGATCTGCTGACAGCCAGTCTGCACACAAACCCCAGATGTCACACAAAAGTTTGAAGCCACACACCTCAAAGGGCCCATGGACCCCAGGTCAACAACGCATGACCCAGTTCAAGCTGGGAGGAGGTGGGGTGGGGGAGGGGGGATAGGACCACACTTTTCTCACTTTTCAAGTATTTCTTGTATTTCCCCTGTTCTTGTGGGGGCCTCTCACCCAGCCCAAGTGCTGGAATGCCCTGGACTCACGTCATTCTTCCGTGGTCTCACCTCCGTGGTCTCACCTCCACCCCCGCGTCAGCCCCAGACCTCAGTGGGAGGTGTGAGAAGTCTGAGGGCTGAATGGCAAAGAAGGGCCCACAGGACCTGGGGTTGGGGGAGGCGTGGCCACTCACTCAAAATGCTTCTTGATCTTTTCTGACTCTGCATATTTGGAGATTCCATTGATGAAGAGAGTCCGCTTCACCTGGGGTGAGAGGGGGGTGGGTCTGCCTTCCGGAGGAGGAGGCTCGAGAATATGCCGGAAGGGTGTGGGGAACAGGGAGCTGAACGGGTGGGAGGAGGCCTTAGGGATAAGCCAGGTCCCAGGGAAAGCAGGGGGAGGGTATCTAACTGAAATCAGGCAGCGAGCTTAATGAAAGAGCCACCTGGCCCCTTGCTCCCAAGGGGGCCATCAAGGGGAAGGGGGGACGACTCCCTGACCCTCAGGCCGTAAGAGCCCGGCACAGTGGCTGGCCTGGTGATGAATGCAGACAGCACATGTCACTATCACAGCATCACCACGGCTGTTTCCTGAGGGCCAGGCACAGCACGGGTGCTTTCCAC
>NW_027879476.1:0-13098 GCF_054177405.1 Leptonychotes weddellii | reverse complement strand
GATCTCATTGATAGCATTTTTAAGTTCTGCCAATTCACCTTTTATTTCTGCCCTTAGAGACTCTATGTTGCCATTAATTGATTTCTCCATTCTAGCCATTTGTCTTCACAATTGCTAGCCTGAATTCCATCTCTGACATCTTGGTTATGTCTGCATCCATTTGTAAATCTGCAGCATGTCATAATCTCTGAGTCTTTTCTGTTTTGGGGGCTCCTCCTCCTAGTCATTCTGTTGATGGGTGTTTGAGGGAATGTATAGAGTCCAAATTATTGACCAGAACCCAAGCAAGATGCACCTGTTTTCTTGGGACCTTAGGGTTGCTGGCCTCTTGTTTTCCCAGCCTGTCTTCTGTGGGAGGGGCCTGCCGCACTGTTACGCAGGCAACCCTATTTGGGCGGAGTTGCCCTGCCCCCTGTGGCAGGGGATGGGCTCAGCGGGAATCAGTCTTTGGGGCTTTTGTTCTCTGGCGCCTTTCCCTGGCGGCTTTCTGCGTCTCTTCCGCGAGTCAGAGCAGAAGAGACTGTTTCCAACCCTCTGCCTCAGAGCAGAGAGATCGCAGTCTGTTCTTCAGTGAGCCCTCCAGGCCACACTGTCTTCGTTTCTGTCCGTGCTGCTATAAACTGGAGCGTCCTGGGTTGTGCGCCCCTCCGCAGCGCCCCCAGTCCTGCCTCCAGGTCGGGGCGCGTCTCTGCCCTTTGTGCTTCTAAAACAGCCAGCCGCTCCCAGTTCGTGAGCGCGACCCCGCCGTTCCGGGTTCCGCCCCCAGGGGCTGCCCTAGAGTCCTTTCCCCGCTGCTACCGGTCTGTGAGTCTGTTCCCGTCCCCAGCGCGCGAGGCTGTCGCTCACCAGCGGTGCAGGATCCCCACGGCCAGGCACCCTCCCGCTGCCGTTTATTCTCCGATATCTGCCCGCAGAATCACGGCACTCCACTTCGTACCTCAAAACCAACCGCCTGCGATATTCTGCTTGTAGAGATCCAGATCTTCTTACATCTCAGACTGGTTTCGTGGGTGCTCAGAGTGGTCTGGTGGATATCCAGCTCAATTCCGGGGACCAGTTGAAATAGGGTCCCCTACCTCTCTGCCATCTTTCCCCTAAAAGTCTAAATACATCATTTTAAAAGTGCACAATTTAAACTGACAAGATGCAGACATTAACTTTGAATTCAAGGTCCACAACTAAGACATTTTCTGTGCATCTATAGTCATTTGGGTGACACTGTCAGTAAAAAGAAAAAAAATAACTAATTGCATTCATAAAAAGCAGTTGTTTCCCCTTAACAAATCGTGGACTTTTGTTATATTTGCTGTTAATAGTGTTAGGAGGGCACTGCAGGACATAAGAGCTGGATTTTGGAATTGGATAGAAAAATGAACATTTGAATTCCAAATCCATAACTTCTGAGGTATTGATCTTGGGAAAGTGTGTCTTAATATTTTCCCCTGTAGAATGGGAATAATGATACCAAAATATAATTTTTCTGAGGATTTTATACGATAACAAAAGAGGAGTATATTCTTATCAATTAATGTTATTCCATTCTTTTTATACAGAATGCTTTGAACATAAATGTGTCTTAAAAAGAGACTTGGGATGCCTGGGTGGCTCAGTCGGTTGAGCGCCCCAACTCTTGATTTCAGCTCAGGTCGTGATCTCAGGGTTGTGAGGTTGAGTCCCGAGTTGGGCTCTGCGCTGAGCTCAAAGTCGGCTTGAGATGGTCTCTCTCCCTCTGCCCCTCCCTCCCTCTCGTGTTCTCTCTCTAATATAAATAAATAAAATCTTTTTTTTTTAAAGAGAGACTTAATACTTCAGAAACCATCATATAAACTGGATTACAAATACCACAAAAAGAAGTTATGATAAGGATCCTAGGTTAGCAGAAAATTACATGAAGATTATAGGCTGAACTAGGGGATAAAGACTGAGTAGGTGGAGGATCCTGAAACAGTAACAGAGTATAAGGAAGGAGGCAAGGAAGAAATACACATATAAAAGTGCTATTGCTGGGGTGCCTGGGTGGCTCAGTTGGTTGAACGACCGAATCTTGATCTCAGCTCAGGTCTTGATCTCAGGGTCCTCAGTCAGGCCCTTCATTGGGCACCATGCTGGGCATGGATCCTACTTTAAAAAAAAAAAAAAAAGTGTTATTTAATAATCATGCCCTTCCAAAACTGGACGGACTTTTATTATTTTTCTTATCATTAGCAGATAATATCTTCATAGCTATTATGTACTATATCTTCCCCCCACCCACCTCCCAAAAGCAATAATGTGGTTTCTTTTCAGAGAGCATCTTCATGGTGATTTTATAACAGCCAAGGATGGGCTGCGAGGTGAATTGGAAGGAGAGCTGTACCACACCTCTCAGAGACTCCACATTCACCCACTGAATCTGATTAACATGTGGATCCTGAGAAAAAAGAAAGTGTGTTTTGTCGCATGCTGGATTTTTTTTACTTATCAGAAAATGTCAGCAAAGAGCTTCCCAATTATTAACCTTCTAACCTACTGATTCAAAACATGAGGATGTCCTCTGATTCCCCAGGGAGAATTGATTACTTACTTTCTGGGTTCACGTGGCTACGTATTGTAGCTCTTAGTAGATTTTAAAGTTGCCAGTTTTTACAAGTCTATTTTCCGCACAGCCTCTGTGAGCTTAGCCAGCTTCTATGTAACCGTGCTTAGCAGACAGATTGATGTGGGAACCCGAGTACAATCCTTAGCTCTAACACGCTGGATTCTAAAACACAGGAAACAAAATATGGCAGGTATCCTGACAGCAGCTTTATTCTCTTGGAAGTCATGATTCATTTCCTTTTGATCATTTTCATTGTTATCACTCTCTTGTGGGTAGTATTCTCCCATTGATAGAACATTGTTTTAGACTATCTTTGCCATATTCTTGCTATTTAGTCCCTTAACCACGGATCGGTTTCTCTAAAATAATTCCCCTGGATTTCTGGGAGGTGGGGTCACTTTCCTGAATGGGTAGAAACACTTCTCACTTTTCCTATCCTGACATAAGTAATGAGTAATTTCTGAAGAGGCCCTGGAACCCTTGCTCAATTCTTTTAGCCCTCTACTCTAAACACAAAGGACGACTTTATGACTAACCGTAACCCAAATGTCTTCACTTAATTTTTTTAAAAAGTATATGGGGAACATAAATAGCCATATTCAAAGTGACATTAAAAAAGTATAAATAAACAAAACACATTCCTATATCCTTGAAATCTGGAAGAAGAGACCTTGGCATACAGTAGGCTCTTAATATTAAATAATGAATAAATTATGTAATGAGTAAATATTATATAATGAGTGAATTAAGTGATAAGTAAATGAAAACATTATGGATGCTTCCTGTTTTCGTTATCAAGAGAGGTATTATCTTAGGTCAGCTTCCCCAGAATCAGATTCTGAGACATAAAGAAATGAACCAGGGAGTTACTAAGAAAGTGGCCCCAAGAGAAACCAAAAAGACAATGGGGGAAAGCAAGACAGGGAAGAGCGTAAGTTTCACTTCAGTTCCTCCCATGTTTAAGAAAAGAAGCTAAGTTTCTATACTCTAACATCAGGCAGTGGCTAGTGATGGGCAACCCCCAAGGTAGTGGTAAATCCCCAGGACTTACCAAGAGGCCCAAGGACAGGCCTCTTAAATAAAAGTTCACAGGTGCAAGCTGTTAGAAGCAAAGCACAATGAAACTGGGAGTGGGACTAGTAAAAGGGATCTAGGACATGTGCGTGGGGAACTGGCCTGTGAGCGCCACAGGTGGGTCTCACGGGACAGGTGAACTTGAAGAGACTTCTTAGAGAATAGAGATGGTAGGAGGATATTGCAAACAGAGGAACAATGTTAGTGAAGGCCTGGGGGTGGAGAATCAAGAGAACTTTGGGAACAGTAATAACCCAGCGCTGCTGAAACATACAACAAACAGGAAGTCACGGTGAAAACAGTTTGGAAAGGAGGCTTGGTGCCTCCTTACCTATACTTCTTTCATTGCTATTAATAGGATGCATTTTGCCCTTTCCCGTCCCTACAGGGGGCCACTTTCTCTTTTACCTTGTTGTCGGAAGCGTGGGACAGCCCCTTCTTTAATTCTCCCAAACACAACTGGAATCTTCGTTGTTTGAAGACTTTGTGTATTAGTTAACTACTTCCTCCTTTATCTCTCCGAATTCACTCCTACATATTCCCATTGACATATTTCTTTATTACCTGAAAATTTCATCATTTTATTTTCTATAATGCAGTTACTACGGTGCATTATACATATTTTCATTTGGGGTCCCTGATCAGTTTCCTGCTTATGAATTTTGCATTGCTTATTCCCCTTTGTATTGCTACCCTGTATCAGTTTACCCAGCATATAATAAGAGTTCAGTACATTTGTTGATTACATTGATTTTTTTCCAACCATATTAAAATATGAAGACTCTGCCAGATATTTACTATGACATTATTCACTGTTGATTTGAAGGACAGATTTCTGTGGAATTATGAATCAATATTTCTTATAATGTCAAATAGTTTAGGTGATATTGAAATTTTATTATAAAAGTTTAATGTTACACAACACATATTCACTAAAGAAAATTAAGACAAAACTCATAAGACAAAAACAAATTCCTTATAAGTCAGTTACAGAAACAATATCCAAACGTGGTTCGTGGTTTGGGTGCTTACATCTGTGTGTATATTTTCCATGTAGACTCACCTTAATAATACTGCATTTTTCCCTTCTTTTAACACATTTCCCCTCTTTTAACACAGAGTAAATTAGGTGTTTTTGGATTGTGTCAACACCCTGTGAAATATTTGAGACAGCTATGTAATATTAGATCACAACAGGTTAATTTTATTACCTTTTTTTAAATAAGAGGGCACCCTTCTTGTAAGAGAAACATTTTTGAAAATCTCAATGTAAAACTTATTCAATTCAGGACTTATCTTGTTAAAAGATGACATGTGTTTTTTTTTGGACTACTTAAAGTCTAGTCCCCATGTGGCCATAGCAGAAATAGCTTATAGTACACTCAGTTTGCCGGCTTTTTTATTTTATTTATTTTATTTTAATTTTATTTTATTATTTTTGCCAGCTTTAAAACTATGAAAACTGAAAAAAACCCATTTTTTTTTTCAGTTAAAAATATGAAGTGGGTGACACCTGGGTGGCTCAGTTGGTTAAGCATCTGATTCTTGATTTTTTTGGTTAGGTCATGATCTCAGGGTTGAGAGATTGAGCCCTGCATTGGGCTCTGCACTGGGTGTGGAGCCTGCTTGGGATTCTCTCCTGAAAGGAAACCTCTGCCCCTCCCCACTGTGCTCTCTCTTTCTCTGTCTCTCTCTCTCTAAAATTGATAAATAAATCTTAAAAAAATATGAGGAGATATTTTCATTTACTAAAATTATGAACATAGAATGAGATTTAAATACATATATATTCATCTCAACACTTCCAAATCATATAGTTTAAATTCATATGCTTCACAGAAATTTCTAGTGAAATAACAATTAGATAGCACAAAATCGCCAAAGTAAGACAAAACTTTCACATAGAATGACAATAATTGTCAGTATAAACATAATCCTCTTTTCTAGGCAGTGGAGATACTATCATTTACTCTGGGTTTGGCGGGGTAGGGGCAAATAACCTCCCCTTCCTAATTTTATGACATTTAGAGGTTTGTTTTTGGAGCTTAAAACATCTTTCAAATTTTTGATGAGCATTTTTTTTTTCTCCACTTAGGTGCCCAGTGTCTTTATAGATTTACCTGTATGTATTTTCAAGAAAAAACCTAAAACTTATTGAGTTTAAATAAAGAAAATGGCTTGTTGTCTTAATTGTGTGTTCTAGCAGGGATAAACACTTGAAACAAATGCAGCGAAGCTCCTGCTATAGAACTGTGGGACTCCAGGACTAGTAGTGGGTGGTGATTGTTTTAGGGGAGGGACTTGCGACCTGAAATTATACAAGGTAAAATAGACTTTAAATTTCTTTATTTTTTAAAATTTAGTGTTTATTATTTTTTAAAGATTTTATTTATTTGAGAGAGAGAGAAAGAGAGCATGAAAGATACAGAGAGCATGAGCACCACTGGGGGGAAGGGAGAAAGGAGCCTGATGTGGGACTCAATCCCGGGACCCTGGGATCATGACCTAAGCTGAAGGCAGACACTTAACCGACTGAGCCACCCAGGCGTCCCATGGACCCTAAATTTCTTAAGGTCTGCCCTATTGTCACTGCCCTGTAAAAAGAGCAGGCAAATAAATTGGCTAACGTGTCCTTATTTCTGATCTCTGAGTTACAGTTCATCGTTTGCTTTTTCTTTGCTCTTGGCAAATTTGGGCAGAAGTGATGACAACACTCAAGAAGGGCCAAACAAGGGGCACCTGGGTGGCTCAGTCGTTAAGCGTCTGCCTTCGGCTCAGGTCATGATCCCAGCGTCCTGGGATCGAGCCCCACATCGGGCTCTCTGCTCTGTGGGAAGCCTGCTTCTCCCTCTCCCATTCCCCCTGCTTGTGTTCCCTCTCTCGCTGTGTCTCTCTCTGTCAAATAAATAAATAAAATCTTTAAAAAAAAAAAAAAAAAAAAGAAGGGCCAAACAAGTATCCAGCTTTTCAGCGAGGCAGATAATTCTGGTCAAACCCTCTAATAATTCATTAATGACAAGTGTAGGGTATTTCTATGTATGATAAATGCCAAATGTGAAACTGTAAAACAAAGTTAAAAAATGTATCTAGATAATTTATGGGTCTTCTCTTAAGAATTTTAAATGGCTGGGGACACCTGGGTGGCTCAGTCGATTAAGAGTCTGCCTTCAGCTCAGGTCATGGTCTCAGGGTCCTGGGATCGAGTCCCCAGTTGGGCTCCTTGCTCAGTGGGGAGTCTGCTTCTCCCTCTGCCTGCCGTTCCCCCTGCTTGTGAGCTCTGTCTCTGACAAATAAATAAAGAAAATCTTAAAAAAAAAAAAAGAATTTTAAATGGCTAAATTTGCAACAACTTGGCCATCAATAACTGCCTGTAAAATTTTCGGTGTGGACTGGTGTTATGTCTTCAGGAATTTGGCAGAAGAAGAGGGAAAGATTAATGTATAAATATCAAAAGGCAGATAGGTGGTGGTCACATATGAAGTGAGGGCAATATAGATGTGCTTCCTGTCCCCCACCCCATTACTTTTCAAGGTACATCTCTTTATATTCTTTGATAGGTCGGGTTCAGGAACGTAGTGGGGCAATTTGTCTTAAAAACTTAAGAGGACTTCCAGGAGATAATGAGATCACTGTATCATTCCATTAGGGAACCGTGTAAAGATGTGTCTGAGTGGACTAGGTAAGCCTTATCAAGGCCCGGATCCGTGAAATAAAGGTATCCTGGCAGGACACTGAAGCATTTATCACTTTTTTGCATTGTGTTTGCTTATTTCCCTTTCCAAGACTATGGCCAATTATTTTGTGTTACTTTATCTCTAGGGTTTTCACTAAATAAGAAACTCTTAGAAGATAATCTCATGATTGCTGTGATCTCGTTATGCATCACAAAGGATTTCTTCTGCTGAGCTCTGCCTCTAATATTGCCCTTTTATTGGAAACAGTGGGAAATCATTTTACACTGCCAATAGAACAACTTTTTCCCCCTAAAATGCAAATTAGTAATATTATGTCCTCTTTAAAAACTCTTTAATGGTCCATAATTACATACAGGATAAATCCCAAACTCTAGCAAGTTTCTTCTTAAAAAGGTTCTTCACTACCTTGCGCACTTCCCTATGGACACGCTTTGCTAGTTTCCATGAAAACACGAGCAATTTCTTATATGAGCCACACACTCTGTCTCTCCGTGTACATGTGTATGTGCTAAATCCTCTGTCTAGAATGTCTCTCCGTGGCTTGCTTTCTGTCAGCTCTGTATCTCCTTCTTCATGGTGCACTTCAAACTTTCATGAATCCCCAGATGAAATTAGTTGGCACTGCTTTAAATTCCCGTAACTCGGGTGCATATCTCTATTACAGAATATCATGTTCCCGTATAAATGTTTGCTTTTATGTTACACTGCACGTGGCTGTCAGAATCTCAAAGGCACTACTGGTATGTTTTATTCTATGGTTAACTTTCTAATAGTGAGACTATTACAAGTCCTTAGTAGATGCCAATGCTATTTTAAATATTTAATAAACGCAAGCACCTTTTGAGTTACTTATGGCTTATAGTCGGTTTCAGATTTTGCATAGAATTTTGCCTCTGCTCGCAACTAAGCATATTCTTAGGGAGTAAATTAGGAGAGTTTAATGCTAGCAAGAAAGAGAACATCTATTCACTGAACCCACCTTATGATGTGTTTGAAGTAAGCACTCTTTTTTTTAAGTTTTTTTTAGGATATGATTGACATACAGCACTGTATAAGTTTAAGGTATACAGTATCATGATTTGACTTACATATATTATGAAATGATTAAGTTCATATTAAGTTTTGTTAACATTCATCATCTCATATAAATACAAAAAAAAAGGAGAAAAATGTTTTTTTCTCATGATGAAAGCTCTTAGGATTTACTTTCTTAACAACTTTCAAATGCACTATGCAGCAGTGTTAACTATTGTCATCATGGTGTACATTACAGTCCTAGTACTCATTTATCTTCTAACTGGAAGTTTGTACCTTTTGACCGTCTTCCTCCAATTCCCCTCCCCCATCCCTCAGCTCTGGTACCCACAAATCTCATCTCTTTTTCTAAGTTTTTTTTTTTAAGATTCGGCATATAGGTGAGATTATACACTATTTGTCTTTCTCTAACTTATTTCATTTAGCATGATGCGATGCCCTCAGGGTCTATCCTTGGCAGGATTCCCTTCTTTTTTTATAGCCAAAGAATGTTCATTATACATATATATATATATATCACAATGAAGGAAGCACTCCTGATCCCCATATTTTTAAGGCAAAAACCCATTTAGACAGTGGTTTAATAGTGGTGGGACAGTGTAACCCAGAATTAGACACTGTTCTTTCAATGGAGAAAGATGCACCTTTCCAACCAATAGTGTCTTTTGCTGGGTTCCCACTACTGCACATTCCAGATAATAAAAAGGACGAAAACCAGTCATCATCTAGTATTCGGATGTGAAAATATGTTAAGGAAACCTAACTCAAAATTGCAGTTAGCAGGGGCACCCGGGTGGCTCAGTCGGTTGGGCGTCGGACTATTGATTTCAACCCAGGTCATGATCTCAGGGTTGTGAGACGGAGCCTTGTGTCAGGCTCTATGCTGGGTGTGGAGTCTGCTTAAGATTCTCTCTCTCCCTCTGTTCCCCCTCTCCTTAAATAAATAAATAAATAAATCTTTTTTAAAAATTGCAGTTGGTGGGACGCCTAAGTGGTTCAGTTGGTTAAGCGTCTGCCTTCAGCTCAGGTCATGATCCCAGGGTCCAGGGAGCCTACTTCTCCCTCTTCCTCTGCTGCTCCGCCTGCTTGTACTCTCTCTCTGTCAAATAAATAAATAAATAAAATCTTCAAAAAATGAAAATAAATAAATAAATAAATAAAATAAAAAAAGCACAACTTCCCCCTTTCCTCTAGAAAATGAGGCTGTTCTCCTTTGTTCTCTGGACTTGCCTTTGGTTCACCATACTTTGTGTCAAATTGTATGTAACTCCTCTGCTATTGAATAAACTCAATTTTGCTGGCTGAATTGCTTACCTTTTTCTTTTACAAGGTTGGCACAGGGTATGGCCAACTTAAGGAGGTACTGACTTGTGTTTTCTTCCTGTTATATTTTCACTCACCTCTTTCTAAAAAGACAGCCTTGTATTGTGTGTTTCTTTACTTTGAAGATTTTGGCCAAACCTAAAGAAAATTGGTCCCACTTAGTTGACCAAGACTATGCCTTTATGCCTTTAACCTAAGACTTCTCTACATCACAGATAGGAAGCAGTTTCAGATTGGTGATCATGTATGTTATCCCTTATGAAAAGCAACAATAAAAATCTACTTCTCTTTATGTTTTCCCATTACTGATCCCTTGGCATTTCTCTCCCCCTTGTCATAACACTCCCTCCAAGATGTGACTCTGAAATGGAGCTTACATTTAGGACATCTGTATTAATTAAAATGCGGAATATAAATCATACCAGCAGTGGGGCATATCTGGAAGTCAAATGTTTTTTAAGACTTTATTAACATATTGTCATTTGGATGCCTTAAATCTAACATCAATTAGAGGAAATTCAACATGAGGAGTTTCGAAAACACAAGGTAATTACTATAAATGTTTAAGTTTGTTGAATGAGGAAATATTTGCGTAACACTTCCTTTTAATAAGATGAATTAAGATGAATAAGATGAAATAATTAAGTTTAAATTTACACATATACATGTAATCTGACCTGATTTGGTAGAGACAATCATAATTATTAAATATTTGAATAGCTACTCCTCTGATAAATAAATATATATCTACCTTTAAGCTCACTAAATTGACTTCTCTATATGAGAATTCTCTAGATTGCCAATTAGCAACTAAAATTTGTAGTATCTACCCTTATAATTTTCTATCTGGGGCTCATGTTTGAAATTATGGTTTATTTTCTTTTTCCATGGAATTATAATACTCTGAGAATGATTCTCTTAATCTTATTTGTACTTGCCTCTGATTGTAATTCAGTTGCATCTGACTGAGACTATGATTGCTTATTGCTTTGAGATGTCCCCCCGGAACCTCCAAAGTGAATTTTTTGGAGTAGCCATTGTGTGTGTATGTGTGTGTGTGCACACGTGCATGTGTGTATCTCTCAAACACACTCTCTAAATTTGGTAACAGTTATCTAGATGTCTAAATGTGAAATTTAAATGTGAAATAGTAACAATAACAGAAATATGTATGTACCCCAAAACACAGATACACACAAGGTTTTTAGGATAAATTCAATGAATAAGAATGTTATTTCTATAAGGAATGCTGAACAGTTGCTTCTGGTTCTCAGGTTGGATTTTTAATCAGGCAAAATTGGTGTCACACTTCCAACATATAGTAAATCCCCCTTTTTCTATTCACGTACATTCCAGTGTACATTTTTTTAAAAGATTTTATTTATTTATTTCAGAGAGAGAGAAAGCGTGCATGCACATGCAAGCATGAGTGGGGGGAGGGGTAGAGGGAGAAGCAGACTCCCCGCTGAGCAGACAGCCAGAGGCTGGGCTCCATCCTAGGATCCTGGGATCATGACCTGAGCTGAAGGCAGCGCTTAACTGACTGAGCCACGCAGGCGCCCCTCCTTTGTACATTTTTTTCATCCTGTAAGACAGAGATATATTTCATCATGAAGTATAAAAGTATAATGTTGGGATAAGGCCTCCTCATAGTTACTAATAAAGAGGTCCAAACAAACGCTCTTAATTTCAAGATCATTGCTCTAGTCTAAAATGCATCTTGGGGTTCACTTTATGGTAAATATTTTCAAAAGAGCAGTGACTTCCTTTATGAAATCAAGAGAATGAGTCCGGTAATTATCAAAATGAAATATAAAGAAGACATAAGTCCAAGTCTGTGTATTTGTGAATATACTGCAATCATGTTATTCATAGATACTGTGTGCTTTTATTTCAATATATTCATGTATTTAATATACAAAGACATTTTATATACAGTTACTCTTGTCTACATTGAAAAATGATGGAAAAGCATATAGGCAATATATACTATTAAAAAGTAACAGGTAATAAATGCTCACGAAGGGTCAAAATAAGAAAGAAAAAGATGAAATAATGTTTCCCATCTTAGTGAAAACATAGTTCCAAAGTTAATTTTGAAGTGTAACTTCTGTTCTGTCCTCCCCACCTTTCTTGCTTCACTTTCTTTAAAGGGCAGGTGGTATTTATAATTTTTAATATTAAAATATGAAACTTCTGGGAAGAACCTTAACCATTTTGCAAATTTTGACTATCATTTCTTTGCATAACATTCAGTGTTAAGGTAGAGGCTAAAGGGCTTAGAGAAATCTGCCAGGAACTCATTACGAGTCACGTAACACATGAGGACTTGTCCTTCCCTCTGTGGAACTTGCTCTTGATGAGAATTCTACCCATAACCTCAGCAGGCAGATATTTCATGCAGTAGATGGTAAGCAATGCTCATCTGTTTTCTCCCCTCAGACCTCTCTTTGTGTGAAGACCCGCAGAGTACGTACCTGTGGTGGGGCTCTGTCAGGGGTAGCAGGCTCACAGTGCTCTCTTCGGAGTTACTGTTACCGAAAGTAATAAGGTGTCTGTAAACTTGTTTTGATTTTGGCATCAAAGTTTTTCTGGCAAGTTATAAAAATTTCCAGAATCTTTTTGCCAGCAGAGGCAGACAGTCTTTCAGGCAGAGCGTGACTGGGAATGAATGCACCGTGCTGGGAAAAGTTTGCAGGAAATGCAATCTGTTTGCATAAATAAAGTCCTACTTTTGTTGTAGCCCAAAGGAAACCAGATTTACTCACCTCATCTTTTCAATATTAGTATGTTAAGGTTGTGATTTGTGTGCAGAATTTTCCTTCCTTTCTTTGCAAAGCAGTTACAGTTCAAAGGCTCTAGAGCCTCCAAGCTGGTGTTTGGATCCTAGTTCTTACCAGAGGGATGACCTTGACTAAGTTACTTAAATTCCCTGTGGTTCTCTTTCTTTGTCCATAAATGAGAAAGATAATAACAATACTTTATAAGCTTGTTGTGGGGATTAAATAAATTAATATATTTAAAGTGATTAGTACACAGAAATCCCCAAAATATGGAGGTGTGGGGAAACCAGAGATAAGGCGTTTGGGGTGGAGGACCACCCTGTCCTAGGCGTGCGGGGTGGGTGTCTTTATGATAATCACCCTTGACCAACAAAGAATAACCAGACCCTAAAAAGGAAGTAAGCCATTGAAGGTGTTATCAGTAGAGATGTTAAAAGGATTTAAGTTCGGGGCGCCTGGGTGGCTCAGTTGGTTAAGCGACTGCCTTCGGCTCAGGTCATGATCCTGGAGTCCCGGGATCGAGTCCCACATCGGGCTCCCTGCTCAGCGGGGGGTCTGCTTCTCCCTCTGACCCTCTTCCCTCTCGTGCTCTCTGTCTCTCATTCTCTCT
>NW_027879475.1:0-1038 GCF_054177405.1 Leptonychotes weddellii | reverse complement strand
CTCTTTATCTGATATGTCATTTGCAAATATCTTCTCCCATTCTGTCAGTTGTCTTTTGGTTTTGTTGACTGTTTCCTTTGCTGTGCAAAAACTTTTTATCTTGAAGTCCCAATAGTTCATTTTTGCCCTTGCTTCCCTGGCCTTTGGTGATGTGTCTAGGAAGAAGTTGCTGCAGCTGAGGTCAAAGAGGTTGACTTATGATTTTCTTTCCCTTGTTAAGGAAGGATAGTTTGGACTCTTGATTAAAATAAAATTAAGAATTAAAAAAAATTTATCTGGCATTTCTTATTGAAAATCTAGATTTTAGGTTTAGAATATCATCCAGACTAGATAAATCACTTACTGTTGTTCAAGAAAAAAAGCTTTGTTTGATTTTGTTTAATGATTGATTTTCTTTTTGTTAATATTCTTGTAGTTTATATAGAATCTGATTTATTTTTAAATGTGTTTAAGTATATTAGGTATGGTCCTTGAAATAAAGTATACCTGAAGCATAATGTTAGATTCTTTTCCTACTTATATCAACATGGTCTTCCATTGGCTGTATACATGTATACATGTCTGATTCTAAACTTGTAAGTTATACAAGTTTCTGTAAACACTAAGACTGCATACATCTATTTTTATTTTGTCTACTAACATGGTACATGTAGAGTGCTTATTAGCAAGTATAAAAACGGACCATGATGCAAAAGTGCCAAATAACTGGTAATGGTTGTTACCATATTGTCATTCTCTCAGTGAGCAAAAAGTTAATTTTAAGTCAACTTTAGAATATATTCATTATAATAAATTATATTCATTGTGTGAAAACATAATCTGACTTTCATTTTCTTGGCAGCAACTTGAATTGGTGGAACCAAGTGGCTGGATTCACGTACCCTTAACTGATAATCATAAGAAGCCAACTCGCACATTCATGATACAGATTGCTGTTCTAGCCAATCATCAAAATGGAAGAGACACCCACATGAGACAAATTAAAATATACACACCAGTAGAAGAGAGCTCCATTGGTAAATTTCCTAGATGTACAAC
>NW_027879474.1:0-247 GCF_054177405.1 Leptonychotes weddellii | reverse complement strand
AGATTTTGGATACTAGCCCTTTATCTGATATGTCATTTGAAAATATTGTCTCCCATTCTGTCAGTTTCTTTTGGTTTTGTTGACTGTTTCCTTTGCTGTACAAAAGCTTTTTATCTTGATGAAGTCTCAATAGTTCATTTTTGCCCTTGCTTCCCTTGCCTTTGGCAATGTTTCTAGGAAGAAGTTGCTGTGGCTGAGGTCACAGAGGTTGCTGCCTGTGTTCTCCTCAAGGATTTTGATGGATTCC
>NW_027879473.1:0-247 GCF_054177405.1 Leptonychotes weddellii | reverse complement strand
AGTGGCCACATCACTCCAATCTCTGCTCCATCTTCACTAGAATGAATAGGGCTGTCCCCAAACTTCCTCTGCCTCTCTAAGCATATATGTGCTTGCATTTGGAGTCCACCCAGGTATCCTAGGGTACGTTCTTCTTCAGATCCTTAAATTTCACATCTTTTGCCATATAAAGTAATAGTCACACGTTCTGGCATTTGGAAGTGGACATAACTTTGGGGGGCCACCATTCATTCCACTGCATGTGTCT
>NW_027879472.1:0-247 GCF_054177405.1 Leptonychotes weddellii | reverse complement strand
TGGAAGCCTTCTGAGGTTATACCTGAGTGGCTGGCAGAATAATCCGACAGTGGATGAGAGATGAATGGGGTTGGGGTGCGCAGGGAGGAGAAGCAGGAAGACCTGTGTAGGGTCCAGGAAACAGGCCAGGTGACAGGGAGGAGAGCCCCATGCCACAGCAGTGGGAGCAGGTGGAGGAGAGGAAAGGTTTAAGGACCAGCTCAGAGGCAGAACTGGCTGAATTTCAGCTGACTGGATGGGGCTGGGG
>NW_027879471.1:0-247 GCF_054177405.1 Leptonychotes weddellii | reverse complement strand
TCATGACCTGAGCCAAAGGCAGCTGCTTAACGACTGAGCCACCCAGGCGCCCTTAAGCTCTAACTTTAAAAAGCATTAAAGACCCCTACTGTAGCAAACGGTGTATTCTATAGTTCATCAATCTTACTTTCAAATAACAGATGAAAATGATAGCAATCTCCATAATCTTAAAATCTAGGTGAAATAAATTGGACTGTGAGGTCCAGTAACTTGTAAAATGTAACCAGGTGACTAGACCAACATGCTA
>NW_027879470.1:0-247 GCF_054177405.1 Leptonychotes weddellii | reverse complement strand
ACCTCCTCACCCTCCTCTTTCTTAGGCTCGGTGTCTGTCTTTCCCCCGTTCCCATTTTGTCATGGATCACTTTTACTTCAATCTACACGTGCCTGTATTGTCCCGAACTTCCCATGGGTATTTGCATTTAATCTTTAGATTCATTGGCTGCTCTGCTAGAGTAGAAAGTGCACTGAACCTACAATCAAATGGCCTGAGTTTCAGTTCTACCTCCAGTATTTATTTCCTGTGTGATCCTGCAACACTG
>NW_027879469.1:0-247 GCF_054177405.1 Leptonychotes weddellii | reverse complement strand
GGAGGGGTGGATGGAGGGGTGTATGGAGGGATGTATGGATGGAGGGATGGATGGATGGATGATGGATGGATGGAGGGGTGGATGGATGGAGGAATCGATGGGTAGATGGGAAGATGAACAGAAGGGTGGATGGAGGGGTGTATGGATGGAGGGATGGATGGACGGAGGGGTGGATGGATGGATAGATGGGTGGATGGAAGGAGGGATGGGGATGGGGAGGGATGGAGGGATGGGACTTTGAAGGGAA
>NW_027879468.1:0-247 GCF_054177405.1 Leptonychotes weddellii | reverse complement strand
AAAAAATCAGGATGGAGGAATTTTCCAGGTAAGTGTCTTAAGGAAATGAAATACTCAAGTTCCTCCTCCAACACCCCATGTCTGGGCTTTCTGGCCCCACACCATGAATGGGAACATCTGAGTGGGTGTGGGGACATCTGCCTGTGTGTGCTCACCGCCAGACAATCAATCTTTGGGTTGATGTACCCTTTACAGCAACATTTCCTCCTCTACCAGGGCAAGTCCCTTCTGAATAACACCCTGCTTT
>NW_027879467.1:0-247 GCF_054177405.1 Leptonychotes weddellii | reverse complement strand
TTATGAGGCCACCACTACCTTGATCCCAAAACCAGACAAAGACCCCAACAAAAAGGACAATTACAGGCCAATATCCCTGATGAACATGGATGCCAAAATTCTCAGCAAAATACTAGACAATAGGATCCAACAGTACATTAAAAGGATTATTCACCACAACCAGGTGGGATTTATCCCTGGGCTGCAAGGTTGGTTCAACTCTGCAAATCAATCAATGTGATAGAATACACTAGTAAAAGAAAGAACA
>NW_027879466.1:0-247 GCF_054177405.1 Leptonychotes weddellii | reverse complement strand
TACAAGTGCATTTGTGCACCCAACACAAGAAAGCCCCCTACTAACTACACAATTTGAGTGGGGTACATATTTTGATTGGTATTTGGAAGCCTGTAAAAAAAAAAAAACATTGACAAGATACTATCCATGCAAGAAACTAATAAGAAACTTTCTGAAATAATGACAAAACTGAGCTCAAAAATATCAACTCCTGAAGAAGCACTTCTTACTACTCTACCTTCTTCATATCATTGAAATGAGATATGGG
>NW_027879465.1:0-247 GCF_054177405.1 Leptonychotes weddellii | reverse complement strand
TCCTTCCTAGGGCAGAAACACTCAGCAGACCCTGCTTCTAGTCCTTCTGCAAAGGCCTTCAACTCTCAATTTCCGCGTCTGGAGTAAAATCTGAATGAGACACTTTTTAGAATTCTCATGTTCTAGTTTAGTAAGTTACGTCACAGCAACAGAGAGGAAAACTGTGGCTTCAAATAAATGAGGAAACTCATCACGTATCGATAGAGAAGAATATCTGAGATACTGTATTATGTGAAAAAGCAAGGTG
>NW_027879464.1:0-1699 GCF_054177405.1 Leptonychotes weddellii | reverse complement strand
TCATGGCCAGTGGCCAGTCGAGGGAGAGACAGTGGGGCTCAGGGGTGGCAGACACATCGTCCTGTCTTCCAGGGGAGCTCCCCCTCCCCGGCCTGACAGGGGAGGGGACCAGTCACACCCCTGGCTGCGCTTGGGCACGGGCCTCGGCTGACCCCACTGGCCACTCAGACCCCTGCCTGCCTGACCCGCTCCGCCCCCGCCCCCTGCAGTTCAACAGCTTTGAGCAGCTGTGCATCAACTTCACCAACGAGAAGCTGCAGCAGTTCTTCAACCACCACATGTTCGTGCTGGAGCAGGAGGAGTACAAGAAGGAAGGCATCGAGTGGGAGTTCATCGACTTTGGCATGGACCTGCAGGCCTGCATCGACCTCATTGAGAAGGTGCTGCCTCCACCCGCTGCTTCCGTTTCCTTCCCCTGGCATCCCAGCCAGAGTGGCAGGGATGTCCCTTCTACAGCCAAGAAACTAGAGTCCCCAGAATCCCCAGCCTCTCTCAGACCCAGCTTCTACCCACTGTCAAGTCATACATGGGATGAGCCCCCTTCTCCTCTCCCCAGGACCTAAGACCTTGTCCTGTATGGTGGTCACCTCCCAGAGTCTTAAGAAGGAGACGTAGTGAGGGGAGGACTCCTGGCCCCTCAGACAGCCCATGGGAAGCGTCATCTATGGAAAGATCCTAGGCTGACACTAGAGACATTTGGCTTCCCATCCTCTTCCTGATAGCTGAGAATAAGCCAGTCTTCAGCTCCTCTTGTCCACAGACTCAGAGGAGACAAGAACAGAGCTGGTGTGAGGTTCCCAGTGCTGGCTTGTTCTCAGTGTGCTTTTGCTGGTACAGCCCAGAGCCCGGGATAACTACCCTCACCCAGCCAGCCAGTGCCCTTCAGAAAACCGGAGCTTCCCAGAAGCTCTGGGTGGTTATCCAAGGTGCTGCTCTTCCAGAGGTCTCAGAATCACCTGAAAGTATATGGAAAAGAGTGTGTGTGTGTGTGTGTGTATACATGTGCACGCACACACACACACACACACACATGTGTTTACATGCATTTTTCCAGGGAGGCATCTTTAGTTTAATCAAATTCTCATTAGGATTCCTGTCCCAAGGAAAGTCAAGAACCACCAGACTCTCTGAAGAGTAGGATGTTGTGCAGAACATGGATCCCTCTAACCATCCCTTGAAGAACTGTTACCCTTCGTATAGGCAGAGGTCTGGCCTGCCCCTCAGTCTGTCACCTCTGACATACACCTGTTCCTGGGGCAATCCAAGAAGGAGGGACTTGCTGCAAGGCCTTGGGGACCTGGCAGTGTGGCTGGGAGCACAGGGCTCTTCACTTGGTCCACTGAGGCAGAAAGAGGTTATAGGCCAGATCTGAATAGAATTAGATTTAGGTTAATTCCAAGAATATTAGGGTCCTATATTGGGACAAGAGGTGCTAGCCCAGACACTGTAGCCTGCCAGCTCTACTGGGCTATAGTTTTTCCTCTGGCAAGGTGTGGGGCTCTGGAAACCTGGGAGCGCATGCAGTGATGCTCTCTCTACCTCCTCCCTCCCTGCTCTCAGCCCATGGGCATCATGTCCATCCTGGAGGAGGAGTGCATGTTCCCCAAGGCCACTGACATGACCTTCAAAGCCAAGCTGTATGATAACCACCTGGGCAAGTCCAACAACTTCCAGAAGCCACGCAACATCAAGGGGAAGC
>NW_027879463.1:0-247 GCF_054177405.1 Leptonychotes weddellii | reverse complement strand
CAAGGGTCCTCCATGCCGGCATAGGTAGAGAGACTCCCATCTGCTGCGGCTGGAGGGCAGGCTGCTGAAAACTAGACCCCTGATTTGGTTGTACGAATGACAGGGATGGAAGCCACAGCATGGGTTTCCTCTCTTCGAGGCCGCCCCAGCTCCTGCTGCACCTCAGTGCCTGACCTAACGATGGAGGCTGGGGCTGAGCGCTCAGTTTTGTACCGTCCCTCGAGGAGTCAACTTAGTGCTGGTGGAA
>NW_027879462.1:0-247 GCF_054177405.1 Leptonychotes weddellii | reverse complement strand
AGTTTACTGGCTGTGTTCTGTTACCCCCGCATTAGTAATTATACCCAATTTCTCTAATATTATAATATCTCCTAATTTCAAAATATGAAAAATAGGCTACAGCTTTGTTTTTGTTAATTTTAATTGGGTGAGGGCCTGTGACATACTAGCCAACATTCTGTCAAAGGTGACAACAAAAGTATCTTAAAAAAAAAAAAAAAGCCTCCTTTTCATGTGAGCTGGGATGGATAACTTAAAATGACCAAAG
>NW_027879461.1:0-247 GCF_054177405.1 Leptonychotes weddellii | reverse complement strand
TAAGTTACATATATCTTTTTGAGTTAGTGTTTTTGTTTCTTTCACATAAATACCAAGATTTGGAAATACTTGGTCCTTTGGTATTTCTATTTTTAATTTGTTGAGGAAGCTCCATACTGTTTTTTATAACAACTGCACCAATTTACCTTACCACCAACAGTGTACAAGGGTTCCCTCTTGTCCATATCAATGCTAACACTTATTTATTTTTTGTCTTTTTGATACTAACCATTCTGACTGCTGTGAA
>NW_027879460.1:0-247 GCF_054177405.1 Leptonychotes weddellii | reverse complement strand
TCATGTATTAACAGGCAGATTAATTCACTTAGCAGGCACTTCACATCTGTTGTCGGCCAGGTAAGCTGCCAAATGCCAGGGACACTGATACAGAAATTACGGTCTCTTCCTTCTAGGAATGTGTGCTTTCACGGAGAAGCCTGGCAAACAGTTAAAATGCTTTTTATTTGTTTTTGTTACATTTTTTTTTTAATTTTATGTTAGTCACCATACATTACATCATTAGTTTTTGATGTAGTGATCCATG
>NW_027879459.1:0-247 GCF_054177405.1 Leptonychotes weddellii | reverse complement strand
CTAAGACATTTCCACTTTGCATGAACACGGCTGCCACCAGGATACCCATTTTTTTTTTTTTAAAGATTTTATTTATTTATTTGACAGAGAGAGACACAGCGAGAGAGGGAACACAAGCAGGGGGAGTGGGAGAGGGAGAAGCAGGCTCCCCGCAGAGCAGGGAGCCCGATGCGGGACTCGATCCCAGGACCCCGGGACCATGACCTGAGCCGAAGGCAGTCGCTCAACCAACTGAGCCACCCAGGCG
>NW_027879458.1:0-247 GCF_054177405.1 Leptonychotes weddellii | reverse complement strand
CCTAGGACGCCCGTGTCCCTGCCAGTGTAAGTACGGATCCTGCAGACAGTGCTGTGGGCGGAGTAGCATTCCCGAGGGCCTGCAGGCTCAGTCCGGGTTCCTGCTCTGTCCTCAGCCCCAGCAGCCTCGCCCAGACAAGTTCTGCCAGTCCTGGGGACACAGGCACACACTGTATATTGAAAACCAAAAGGAGGGAGTCCTGCCCACAGAAAAGATGAAGTCATCCCATGCAGCCACCTGAGCCCAG
>NW_027879457.1:0-247 GCF_054177405.1 Leptonychotes weddellii | reverse complement strand
TGTATATGTTGAATTTGATGGAATGTCCATGTAGTATATTTTCAGTAATTGGATAATCGAATACTAGGAGTTTCTAGCTGGAGATAGAGCTTCAAGGTTGGAGGTGCAGATTTGAAATAATCTGATTTTTTTCGTATAACACCCTGTGCTCCATGCAGTACATGCCCTCCTTAATACCCATCACTGGGCTAACCAATCCACCCTCCCCCCTCCCCTCTAAAACCCTGTTTGTTTCTAAGGTCCATAG
>NW_027879456.1:0-247 GCF_054177405.1 Leptonychotes weddellii | reverse complement strand
GGAGGGAGGGGGAGAGAATTTCCAGCAGAGTCCTCGCTGAGCATGGAGCCCGATGCGGGGCTCAATTTCACAACCCCGAGATCATGACCTGAGCTGAAACCAAGAGTCCGACACTCAACCAATTGGACCACCCAGGTGCCCCTTCACCAATTAGCTTCTTCACCGGCCCCAGGCCCCTTGAAGTGAGTTCTCACCCTACATACCAGGAAATTGAGTCTCAGAGAGATGATGTGACCTGCCCAGAGTC
>NW_027879455.1:0-247 GCF_054177405.1 Leptonychotes weddellii | reverse complement strand
CGGTGGACTGTGCAATTCTTGATCTTGGGGTTGTGAGTTCAAACCCCACGTTGGGTGTAGAGATTAGTTAAAAATAAGATCTTTTTAGGGGTGCCTGGGTGGCTCAGTCGGTGGACTGTGCAATTCTTGATCTTGGGGTTGTGAGTTCAAACCCCACGTTGGGTGTAGAGATTAGTTAAAAATAAGATCTTTTTAGGGGCGCCTGGGTGGCTCAGTCAGTTAAGCGGCTGCCTTCGGCTCAGGTTGT
>NW_027879454.1:0-247 GCF_054177405.1 Leptonychotes weddellii | reverse complement strand
AATTTTTGTTAGCTTCCTAGAGGTGAAAAGTGTCATTACTTTGCTACCTAGATTATGGGATACAAATTGGTAGCAAGGTAGGAATGCATAAAAGCAAATCCAACAACAGAAAAAGTCATCATATGCCAAAGTTTGATAGCAGTGTGGTCTCCAGATCTCAAATGGAAGGACTACGGATCTGGGAGTTCCTTCCCTAAGGGTTTCCAAACTAAACTTGTCATGGTAAGAATTTGTCAAACAATTTGAG
>NW_027879453.1:0-1699 GCF_054177405.1 Leptonychotes weddellii | reverse complement strand
CCCCCCGCGGCGCTGGGCGTGGGGGGGACGTGCTGCTCTGCATCACCCTTCCCTCTGCTCTTTCGAAGCTGCGGGCACGCCAGAAAGCAGCGCCGCGGTGGAGTCCGAGCCCAGCCCATGGGTGTGTAAAGTGTGTTCCGCCACCTTCCTGGAGCTGCAGCTTCTGAACGGTAAGCGCCGGTGTGCACGCTGGTGGCTGCCACGGGGAAGTCTGGGTGGAACGGCTCCAGGTTGTGCTCTTCCTGCCACTCCGTCCCTTTGGACAGGTGGCTGGCAGGACGTTCCCTGGCCTTGTGTGAGCAGCGCACTCCCGGGCCGCTGTGTAGACCCCAGCCGTGTCCCCCAGAGCTGCACGCGCTCATGCTCGGACACTTGGCCTGGAACAAGGCTCCCACAAAGTGCCTGGCCCCGGGGCGCTCTCTTTCCCTCAGGCTCTGTGACGTCTCGCAGCTGGGGGCGGTTAGGCTCTGTGTTTTCTCCAGTCTTTCCAGGTGCGTTCAGCCAGGCGGGCTCATCGTTGGCTTGTTCTGCCGTGTGGCCAAACTGCCAAGCCCTTCCTGTGACACACATCACATTCTGTTGTGTTTGCTTTTTAATTTTCTTTCCCTCCCTGGACCCAGCTCCTCGAGGGCACTCACCCAGCACGATGGCCCTAAGTGTGGCACAAACAGAGAAGTAACAGCCCCTTCACGCAGAAGGCCTGTGCTGAGCCAGTGGAGATTTGCACTGGGGAGGATAGGTCCCCGGCCCTGATGTCCGCACAGGCGCCATCTGTCATTTGCGCGTGGGTCCCCACCTGTGTCGTGGGTTGTCTCCCTCCTCCTCCTTGCCACGGCGCTGTGGTCCAGCTGGTCTGGGCCTTCACTGAGGGGAGTTTGTCTGTTCTTGAACTCTGTACCCATCCCTGCCTGCCTGGTTCCTGGGGTTCTGTAGTTGTCTTTTCTTGGGAGGTCTTGAAGGGCTTTCTTCAGTTGAAAGTAAAGCAAAGATTATTTGCTTCTGTGCAGTGTTTTTCAAGATAATATCGTTTATCGTGAGTTGAGTATTTCTCAGTATTTCTCTTTAGAGGCTACATTCTTAAGTAATTATAGTATGAATTCATCATAAACATTGGAAAACATAAGTGAGTATAAAGAAGAAAAGGAACATTGCCCGTGGTGTCTCCGTCCGGGAGAGCCACAGTACCGTGCTGGAACACCCTTCCGCACTTCTTCCTTGCACGTACATGTGCATGCATGCTTGTACTTTCTATAGAACTGTGCGCATGGTGAACCTGCCCTGGTTTCGTCACCTAATTTAGCTTTTAAAATAGTAGTCCTGTTTGGTGCGGTGAAAATGCTTTTATTTTCAAAAGCAGTGGGAATAAAGTTTATTTGGCTATGAAAGGGCACACACGCAGCACATGAAGGTAAAAACAAACAAAAATGGTGGTAGGGGGTGGGCGTACTGACAGGCCGCCTCACTGTCCTTGTGTGTTTTCTTCCCTCTTCTGCAGAGCATCTGTTGGGTCACTTGGAACAAGCCAAAAGCCTTCCCCCAGCCAGCCAGCATGAAGCAGCTCCTGAGAAGGAACCAGATGTGCCCCGGGGGGAGCCTCCTGCAGTTCCCAAGAGTGTCAGTGCCACCAAAGAGCAGAAGAAAAAGCCTCGAAGGGGGAGAAAACCCAAAGCATCAAAACCTGAGCAGCCACTAGACATCA
>NW_027879452.1:0-247 GCF_054177405.1 Leptonychotes weddellii | reverse complement strand
CTAAGGCGTGAAGGCAACACAGGGTGAAGGGGCAGAAGACTCCCTCGCGCCAACCGCCCCATCAGAACGGGCACAGACATGGCCTTGGGAGCTGCATGTGGCCGTCCCCCGTGCGGCCAGCCAGAGCCCAGAGAGCAGCAACCAGCCTGAGGAACCTCGGCCATGCCCGGTGGGCACCTGAGGGAGGCTGTGTCTGCTAAGCCCTGAGACAGACACCCGGCTTGCTCGGGCTCCACCGAACTATAGT
>NW_027879451.1:0-247 GCF_054177405.1 Leptonychotes weddellii | reverse complement strand
TCCTTCCTAGGGCAGAAACACTCAGCAGACCCTGCTTCTAGTCCTTCCGCAAAGGCCTTCAACTCTCAATTTCCGCGTCTGGAGTAAAATCTGAATGAGACACTTTTTAGAATTCTCATGTTCTAGTTTAGTAAGTTACGTCACAGCAACAGAGAGGAAAACTGTGGCTTCAAATAAATGAGGAAACTCATCACGTATCGATAGAGAAGAATATCTGAGATACTGTATTATGTGAAAAAGCAAGGTG
>NW_027879450.1:0-247 GCF_054177405.1 Leptonychotes weddellii | reverse complement strand
TTCATATGTTGAAGTCTTAACCCCCAATATCTCAGAATGTGACCTGATTTGGAAATAGGGTCATTGCAGAGATAATTACTTAGGATGGTGTCACACTTGGAGTAGGGTGGTCCCTAATTCATTGTGATTGTTTTGTTTAGTTTTTGAAGGAGAGAGAGAGTGCGAGTGTGCTTGAGCTGTTGGGGGGAGGGGCAGAGAGAGAATCTTTAGCAGGCTCCACTCCCAGCACAGAGCCTGATGCAGGGCT
>NW_027879449.1:0-247 GCF_054177405.1 Leptonychotes weddellii | reverse complement strand
CTGCTCAAAAGTCATGCTTGAGGCACATCGTAGGACTAATAGCTAACCTTTATCGAAGATTTACTCTGTGTCAGGCACCTTCTTACCCCATGGAAACTTCCTGCCTTACCCTCTTAGATATTTTTATTCCATTTTATGGTTAGGAGACTGAAATTAGAGAGGTTAAATAACTTGCCCCAAATCCTAGTCAGATCCCAAGAATATATCACATCTTGTTATGCTTCCCTCACCATCTCATCACCAACCT
>NW_027879448.1:0-247 GCF_054177405.1 Leptonychotes weddellii | reverse complement strand
TCATGTATTAATAGGCAGATTAATTCACTTAGCAGGCACTTCACATCCGTTGTCGGCCAGGTAAGCTGCCAAATGCCAGGGACACTGATACAGAAATTACGGTCTCTTCCTTCTAGGAATGTGTGCTTTCACGGAGAAGCCTGGCAAACAGTTAAAATGCTTTTTATTTGTTTTTGTTACATTTTTTTTTTAATTTTATGTTAGTCACCATACATTACATCATTAGTTTTTGATGTAGTGATCCATG
>NW_027879447.1:0-247 GCF_054177405.1 Leptonychotes weddellii | reverse complement strand
GGCGCCCTGGCTGTGTTCTGTTACCCCCCCATTAGTAATTATACCCAGTTTCTCTAATATTATAATATCTCCTAATTTCAAAATATGAAAAATAGGCTACAGCTTTGTTTTTGTTAATTTTAATTGGGTGAGGGCCTGTGACATACTAGCCAACATTCTGTCAAAGGTGACAACAAAAGTATCTTAAAAAAAAAAAAAAAGCCTCCTTTTCATGTGAGCTGGGATGGATAACTTAAAATGACCAAAG
>NW_027879446.1:0-247 GCF_054177405.1 Leptonychotes weddellii | reverse complement strand
CAAGGGTCCTCCATGCCGGCATAGGTAGAGAGACTCCCATCTGCTGCAGCTGGAGGGCAGGCTGCTGAAAACTAGACCCCTGATTTGGTTGTACGAATGACAGGGATGGAAGCCACAGCATGGGTTTCCTCTCTTCGAGGCCGCCCCAGCTCCTGCTGCACCTCAGTGCCTGACCTAACGATGGAGGCTGGGGCTGAGCGCTCAGTTTTGTACCGTCCCTCGAGGAGTCAACTTAGTGCTGGTGGAA
>NW_027879445.1:0-247 GCF_054177405.1 Leptonychotes weddellii | reverse complement strand
AGGAGGGGGCGCCTGGATGGCTCAGTTGGTTGAGCGACTGCCTTCGGCTCAGGTCATGATCCTGGAGTCCCGGGATCGAGTCCCGCATCGGGCTCCCTGCTCGGCAGGGAGTCTGCTTCTCCCTCTGACCCTCCCCCTCTCATGCTCTCTGTCTCCCATTCTCTCTCAGATAAATAAATAAAAAATCTTTAAAAAAAAAAAAACAATGGAAGGTGACCAGCAACCACAGTCCTAGCTGGTAACATTT
>NW_027879444.1:0-247 GCF_054177405.1 Leptonychotes weddellii | reverse complement strand
TCATGACCTGAGCCAAAGGCAGCTGCTTAACGACTGAGCCACCCAGGTGCCCTTAAGCTCTAACTTTAAAAAGCATTAAAGACCCCTACTGTAGCAAACGGTGTATTCTATAGTTCATCAATCTTACTTTCAAATAACAGATGAAAATGATAGCAATCTCCATAATCTTAAAATCTAGGTGAAATAAATTGGACTGTGAGGTCCAGTAACTTGTAAAATGTAACCAGGTGACTAGACCAACATGCTA
>NW_027879443.1:0-247 GCF_054177405.1 Leptonychotes weddellii | reverse complement strand
GGAGGGAGGGGGAGAGAATTTCCAGCAGAGTCCTCGCTGAGCATGGAACCCGATGCGGGGCTCAATTTCACAACCCCGAGATCATGACCTGAGCTGAAACCAAGAGTCCGACACTCAACCAATTGGACCACCCAGGTGCCCCTTCACCAATTAGCTTCTTCACCGGCCCCAGGCCCCTTGAAGTGAGTTCTCACCCTACATACCAGGAAATTGAGTCTCAGAGAGATGATGTGACCTGCCCAGAGTC
>NW_027879442.1:0-1699 GCF_054177405.1 Leptonychotes weddellii | reverse complement strand
CATTTGGAGTCTATTTTTGTGTGTGGTGTAAGGAAATGGTCCAGTTTCATTCTTCTGCTATCCAATTTCCCAACGCTATTTGTTGAAGAGACTTTTTTCCATTGGACCTTCTTCCCTGCTTTGTCAAAGATGAGTTGACCATAGAGTTGAGGGTCCATTCCTGGGCTCTCTCTTCTGTTCCATTGATCTGTGTGTCTGTTTTTGTGCCAGTACCATACTGTCTTGATGATGACAGCTTTGTAATAGAGCTTGAAGTCTGGAATTGTGATGACACCAGCTTTGCTTTTCTTTTTCAACATTCCTCTGGCTATTCGGGGTCTTTTCTGTTCCACATAAATATCAAGATTATTTGTTCCGTTTCTTTGAAAAAAGTGGATGGTATTTTGATAGGGATTGCATTAAAAGTGTAGATTGCTCTAGGTAGCATTGACATCTTCACAATATTTGTTTTTCCAATCCGTGAGCATTGAACGTTTTTCCATTTCTTTGTGTCTTCCTCAATTTCTTTCATGAGTATTTTATAGTTTTCTGAGTAGACATTCTTTGCCTCTTTGGTTAGATTTATTCCTAGGTATCTTACGGTTTTGGGTGCAGTTGTAAAGGGGATCGACTCTTTAATTTCTCTTTCTTCTGTCTTGTTGGTGTGTAGAAATGCCACTGATTTCTGTGCATTGATTTTATATCCTGCCACTTAACTGAATTCCTGTATGAGTTCTAGTAGTTTTGGGGTGGAGTCTTTTGGGTTTTCTACATAAAGTATCGTATCATTTGCAAAGAGTGAGAGTTTGACTTCTTCTTTGCTTCTTTTATTTCTTTTTGTTGTCTGATTGCTGAGGCTAGGACTGCTAGTACTCTGCTGAATAGCAGTGGTGAGAGTGGACATCCCTGCCATGTTCCTGACCTTATGGAAAAAGCTCTCAGTTTTTCCCCATTGAGAATGATATTTGCTGTGGGTTTTTCATAGATGGCTTTTATGATATTGAGGTATGTACCCTCTATCCCTACACTGTGAAGAGTTTTAATCAAGAAAGGATGCTGTACTTTGTCAAGTGCTTTTTCTGCATCTGTTGGGAGGATCATATGGTTCTTCTTCTTTCTTTTATTAATGTATTGTATCACATTGACTGATTTGCAGATGTTGAACCAACCATGCAGCCCAGGAATAAATCGCACTTGGTCATGGTGAACAATCCTTTTTTATGTACTGTTGAGTTCTATTGGCTAGTATTTTGGTGAGAATTTTTGCATCCGTGTTCATCAGGGATATTGGTCTGTAATTTTCCCTTTTGATGCGGTCTTTTTCTGGTTTTGGGATCAAGGTAATGCTGGCCTCATAAAATGAATTTGGAAGTTTTCCTTCCATTTCTATTTTTTGGAACAGTTTCAGAAGAACAGGTATGAATTCTTCTTTAAATATTTGGTAGAATTCCCCTGGGAAGCCATTTGGCCCTGGGGTCTTGTTTGTTGGGAGATTTTTGATGACTGCTTCAATTTCCTTAGTGGTTATGGGTCTGTTCAGGTTTTCTATTTCTTCCTGGTTCGGTTTTGGTAGTTTATACTTCTCTAGGAATGCATCCATTGCTTCCAGATTGTCTAATTTGCTGGCATAGAGTTGTTCATAATATGTTCTTATAATTGTTTGTATTTCTTTGGTGTTGGTTGTGATCTCTCCTCTTTCATTCATGACTTTATTTATTTG
>NW_027879441.1:0-247 GCF_054177405.1 Leptonychotes weddellii | reverse complement strand
GGACTCCAAGGCCATTCCCTCCGGCCTGACCAGCACCCACAGCAGGCCGAGGGGGGATAGAGCAAGTCTATCTACACCAGAGGCAAAAAACCCACCTGCAGGCTGACCGTCCAGGCGTCCCCAGCGGTCTGCCCCGGCCCGAAGTCACCACGCAGGCAGAAGCCTCGGGTCAGCCGGCCCGTCTGTGGGATCTGCTGAGCCGTCAGGCCCAGGTGGAAGGACCGACTGTCACTTCGTGTCTCTCTGC
>NW_027879440.1:0-247 GCF_054177405.1 Leptonychotes weddellii | reverse complement strand
TATTAGTCAAGGATGAATGTTGTAATTTCTAGTGTAGCCACTAGACAAATTTTTTTAAAGAAAAAATAAAAACTTCACCACAAACTCCAGACATATTTTCATTGTTGAGGACCATGAAGAAGTGGGATGCAGAGTATTGGAGAAATGAAGCAGTCAAGATGGATTCTGGAGATTTTATTGCCTAGAAACTGGAAAGACCGCATTTCTATTAACTGAAAACTTGTAAGTGAAGCTGATTTTTTGGCAA
>NW_027879439.1:0-247 GCF_054177405.1 Leptonychotes weddellii | reverse complement strand
CAAATGGCAAGATTTCATTCTTTTTGATGGCTGCATAATATTCCATTGTATATATATACCACATCTTCTTTATCCATTCATCTATCGATGGACATCTTGGCTCTTTCCACAGTTTGGCTATTGTGGACATTGCTGCTATAAAGACACCCCTTTCCAATAGGGAAGGATTCCACAGGTGTAAAGGCATGGGTTTGAGAGGCATTATCACCTTTCAGGAACAAAAGTAGTTCTGAAGGGCTGCAGCACA
>NW_027879438.1:0-247 GCF_054177405.1 Leptonychotes weddellii | reverse complement strand
GGAACCTCATAGAGAGCTTGGTCGTCTCAAGAAACAAAGTTATATGGGGTCCGTGGCTCCCAGCAGGCTTGTGTAAAAAGGTTGCCTGAGAGGAGAGAGGCTAGGCTAGAGTGGCCCATCAGTGTAGATCCCCTTAGAATACCTTAGAATCTGGAGGATTGGAAGTAGAGACAGAAGCATCTAATCCAACTAGGAGAGGCCCATCCCTGACAAGTGGGCATCGAGCCCATGCAGGAGCCGTGCAGGG
>NW_027879437.1:0-247 GCF_054177405.1 Leptonychotes weddellii | reverse complement strand
CTGCCTGTGTTCTCCTTTAGGATTTTGATGGACTCCTGTCTCACATTTAGGTCTTTCAACCATTTGGAGTCTATTTTTGTGTGTGGTGTAAGGAAATGGTCCAGTTTCATTCTTCTGCATGTGGCTGTCCAATTTTCCCAACACCGAGCCTAACGCTCTTAATTCTTGTTTGTCTCCATCAAGATTTCTCAGCCTCGGCACTGACATTTGGGCCTAGATAATTCTTTTTGTAAGGGGCTGTCATGTG
>NW_027879436.1:0-247 GCF_054177405.1 Leptonychotes weddellii | reverse complement strand
CTAGCAGAACTTCCCTTGTGGAAGTTGCAAGGCTTAATCTTCTTGCACGGTTTTAAAGAAGTGTCAGACCCCACCCCAAATGTTTAACGCACAGTGTCTCACTTAATCTTGCAACAGCCCTAAGGAGGTGAAGGCTATTCTCTATTTATGCAAGAAGCAGCTGAGGCTCAGAGGGATCCAAGGAGGAGCCTGGGGTCACCGCGGGGAAGCGCCAGGGCAGGGGTTCGAACCCAGGCTGGCTGGCTCC
>NW_027879435.1:0-247 GCF_054177405.1 Leptonychotes weddellii | reverse complement strand
TGGAAGCCTTCTGAGGTTATACCTGAGTGGCTGGCAGAATAATCCGATAGTGGATGAGAGATGAATGGGGTTGGGGTGCGCAGGGAGGAGAAGCAGGAAGACCTGTGTAGGGTCCAGGAAACAGGCCAGGTGACAGGGAGGAGAGCCCCATGCCACAGCAGTGGGAGCAGGTGGAGGAGAGGAAAGGTTTAAGGACCAGCTCAGAGGCAGAACTGGCTGAATTTCAGCTGACTGGATGGGGCTGGGG
>NW_027879434.1:0-247 GCF_054177405.1 Leptonychotes weddellii | reverse complement strand
AGTGGCCACATCACTTCAATCTCTGCTCCATCTTCACTAGAATGAATGGGGCTGTCCCCAAACTTCCTCTGCCTCTCTAAGCATATATGTGCTTGCATTTGGAGTCCACCCAGGTATCCTAGGGTACGTTCTTCTTCAGATCCTTAAATTTCACATCTTTTGCCATATAAAGTAATAGTCACACGTTCTGGCATTTGGAAGTGGACATAACTTTGGGGGGCCACCATTCATTCCACTGCATGTGTCT
>NW_027879433.1:0-247 GCF_054177405.1 Leptonychotes weddellii | reverse complement strand
TACAAGTGTATTTGTGCACCCAACACAAGAAAGCCCCCTACTAACTAAACAATTTGAGTGGGGTACATATTTTGATTGGTATTTGGAAGCCTGTAAAAAAAAAAAAACATTGACAAGATACTATCCATGCAAGAAACTAATAAGAAACTTTCTGAAATAATGACAAAACTGAGCTCAAAAATATCAACTCCTGAAGAAGTACTTCTTACTACTCTACCTTCTTCATATCGTTGAAATGAGATATGGG
>NW_027879432.1:0-247 GCF_054177405.1 Leptonychotes weddellii | reverse complement strand
TGTTATGTTTCCAGATCCTGAGAATAATGGCTATATTAAGAAGAGGTCAGGGCGCCTGGGTGGCTCAGTTGGTTAAGCGACTGCCTTCAGCTCAGGTCATGATCCCAGGGTCCTGGGATCGAGTCCCGCATCGGGCTCCCTGCTCTGCGGGGAGCCTGCTTCTCCCTCTCCCACTCCCCCTGCTTGTGTTCCCTCTCTCGCTGTGTCTCTCTCTGTCAAATAAATAAATAAAATCTTTTAAAAAAAA
>NW_027879431.1:0-1700 GCF_054177405.1 Leptonychotes weddellii | reverse complement strand
TCCCCCCTCCTCCCCTCAGGACACACATTCCCCCCCAGGACACACACATCCCCCACACTTGCTCCGCGCAGGACACACACAGACCCCTCTTCCACCAAGCCTTCCCTGTTCCCTTTGGGCGGGGAGGTGTAACATGTACTGGCTCTAGTCCCGGGTCAATTCTTCCTTGATTCCCATTTCTGCTCTACGATATTCCAACTTGCACATGTGAGGCCAGAGAGCACAGCCGCTCTGGAAAGTGGTTCTGCACTTCCCTTAAACACTCAAAGAGCCGCCGCCATACAGCCCAGCGTGGCGTCCCTGGGCGTTTCTCACAGAGCAGAGAAGACGTGTTCACCCAGCAGCGTGTACACCAGCGTTTGTAACAGGTTTACTTGTGTCAGCAGGCAGCTGGGGGACAAAGTCCCAGAAGTGCTCCAGGGGTTGAATGACTCAGACCGTGCCACACCCGAGGCATGGAGCACCGCGCAGACAGAGGAGCAGCATGTTGGGGTTCACACACAATGTGGGCCGATCACCACAGAATTAGAGCGTCAAACAAGCCAATCCCAAAGACTACTCAGGGTAGGATTCCATTTATACAACATTCCTCAAAGGACAAAGTTAGACAAATGGAGAACAGTGGCTTCCAGGAGTGCAAGAGGGACTGGGGCAGGGTAAGTGGGTGTAGCTCTAAGAGGGAGACGTGACGGATCCTTACGAGGCTGGAAATGGATTCTGACCGTGGGAATGCCCTTCTTCTGGCTGTGCTGTCGTAGTTCCTGAGGTGTGACTGCAGTCAAGTTCACATGGGACCTCAGTAAATAATTCAGTCTGAAAACTGCATGTGAATCTATCGTTTATCTCAAAATCAAGACGCTAATTAAAAATTCATATGTCCTAGGGCGCCTGGGTGGCTCAGTCGTTAAGCGTCTGCCTTCGGCTCGGGTCATGATCTCAGGGTCCTGGGATCGAGCCCCGCATCGGGCTCCCTGCTCCGCAGGAAGCCTGCTTCTCCCTCTCCCACTCCCCCTGCTTGTGCTCTCTCTCTCTTTCACTCGCTCATTCTCTCTCTCAAATAAATAAAATCTTTAAAAAAAATAAAGATTTGGGCGCCTGGGTGGCTCAGTCGTTGAGCATCTGCCTTCGGCTCGGGTCATGATCTCAGGGTCCTTGGATGTAGCCCTGAATCAGGCTCCTTGCTGAGTGGGAAGCCTGCTTCTCCCTCTCCCTCCGCTACTCCCCCTGCTTGTGCTCTCTCTCTCTGTCAAATAAATAAAAAAATCTTGGGGCCCCTGGGTGGCTCAGTCGTTAAGCGTCTGCCTTCGGCTCAGGTCATGATCCCAGGGTCCTGGGATCGAGCCCCACATCGGACTCTCTGCTCAGCGGGAAGCCTGCTTCTCCCTCTCCCACTCCCCCTGCTTGTGCTCCTGCTCTCGCTATCTCTGTGAAATAAATAAATAAAATCTTTAAAAAAAAAAAAAGTCTAGGGAGGGCGCCTGGGTGGCTCAGTCGTTTAAAGGTCTGCCTTCAGCTCAGGTCAGGATCCTGGGGTCCTGCGATCGCCTCCCGCACTGGGCTCCCTACTCAGCGGGGAGTCTCCTTCTCCCTCTCCCACTCCCCCTGCTTGTGTTCCCTCTCTCGCTGTGTCTCTCTGTCAAATAAATAAATAAAATCTTTAAAAAACAATTCATATGTTTTAGTTGGATCTGCTGGCGGTG
>NW_027879430.1:0-247 GCF_054177405.1 Leptonychotes weddellii | reverse complement strand
TACTCTTCCAGCAGGGACCCAACAAGTGGCATATCCAGGGAGACTCATCTTTTTCCCCCGAGAGGAGAGGTGTGGGAGCACACTGCAGGGATCTGCTGGGTTTGGAGACTGCACACAGGGTCGGGTGCAGAGATAGACACGCGCGGTCATAGGCCAGGTGAGCACGGAGTGCGGCTGGAGACCGGGGAGACAGGAGTGAATGACAGCTTTTCTCTGGGGGCTCACTGAGGAGCGGGGCTCGAGTTCT
>NW_027879429.1:0-247 GCF_054177405.1 Leptonychotes weddellii | reverse complement strand
AACTAGAAGGTAGGAGATATGACAGAGGAAGCAAGAAGTTAAAATGATGGAAGGAAGGAGTCATGAGACAAGAAATGCAGATGTCATCCAGAAGCTAGAAAAGGCAAGGAAATGATTTCCCCCTAGATCTTCCAGAAAGAATCAGCCCTACTGACATCTTGACTTTACCTCAGTGAAACTGATTTTATACATCTGGACTCACAAACTGTAAGAATAAATTTGTGTTATTTTAAACCACCAAGTTTGT
>NW_027879428.1:0-247 GCF_054177405.1 Leptonychotes weddellii | reverse complement strand
TGAGGGGGGGGTGGGGTTTCTGGGGGGGCAGGGGCACCCCGGGCTCCTGGGGGCAGCGGTGGCCTGAGAGCATGCCCATGTCACCGCAGGATGCTGCAGACGCTGAATGAGCTGGAGGCCTGCTCCCCAGAGGCCAAGGCCAAGGCCAGTGCCTTTCAGCACCTGCTCTTCCTTGTGGGCATCTATCTCTTCAAGGTATAGTGGCCTGGAGGGGTGGGGTCCGCAGCCTGGGGGCCCGGGGGCCTGG
>NW_027879427.1:0-247 GCF_054177405.1 Leptonychotes weddellii | reverse complement strand
CACAGCAAGCTGCTCCTTATTTCAAAAGCAGCCTGATGAACCCCCCACCCCCCAAAAGACAAGGCGGGCTTCACGAAACCAGGTTGGAAAGGAGCCCTAAGGCTGAAAATTCTTACTTCCACTGTCGTCCGGCATTCCAGGTTGGGGGCGGTACGGGGGTTTGGGCTTTGGGTAGATATCTGCGGGGAAAACGACATAGCGTTTTTAGCGGAGAGAAATAGCCTTGTGTTACGAGCAGCCTATAAAA
>NW_027879426.1:0-247 GCF_054177405.1 Leptonychotes weddellii | reverse complement strand
TTTGTTATACGGTAGGCACTTGAGAGGGTCAGTCATTATCTCCTGTTCCTGCTCCCTGCAGGCTCGTGTGGGCCCCTGGCACTGTTCATTGCTTGGGGAAACTCTCTCCCCAACCTTCCTCCCGGGACCTTTGTGCCCAGACAAGCACCAACCTTCTCCTGCATCAGAACCAGGGGTCCTGGGAGGGACCCAATCCTGGCCCCACTGCTGTGCTCTTCTCTAACTCAGAACAAACAACTCCATGGTA
>NW_027879425.1:0-247 GCF_054177405.1 Leptonychotes weddellii | reverse complement strand
ATAGACGTTCCACTAATTTATTCAATATGTATTTTTTTGAATTTGTTATTGGGCACTGAGTAAATACTAGGTATTTTGCTGTCCTTGAAAGCACAAGTTGCTGAAAACCTGTGCATGATGGTTTGCTTCATCTTCTAACTGTCCTGCAAACCTAAACTTTCACTATAGATTACTATAAAAATATAGGGTATTTTATGAATTCCTACACAACCCGTGGTTGGTGTTTCTTAGAAGAAACTACTCCAGT
>NW_027879424.1:0-247 GCF_054177405.1 Leptonychotes weddellii | reverse complement strand
TTCGTGTTACATTGTTTTCTAACACTAAAAACTTACCCAGATAGTCCGTGAAGTCACTAGCTGGGTTTCTGAGCATGCTAGGAAAGAGTGTGTTTTTCATGTATTTAATTTTCTTAGCATTTATGGAAATCTGTTGACTATCCTACCTTCACAAGAAAAGAAGTGAGGGAGAAAGGGAGAACTCAAACCTTCCCTATATGTGTGCCCTATTTACCTTTTATGTTGAGGCACGGTGATGCAGAAGAGC
>NW_027879423.1:0-247 GCF_054177405.1 Leptonychotes weddellii | reverse complement strand
ACCTCCTCACCCTCCTCTTTCTTAGGCTCGGTGTCTGTCTTTCCCCCATTCCCATTTTGTCATGGATCACTTTTACTTCAATCTACACGTGCCTGTATTGTCCCGAACTTCCCATGGGTATTTGCATTTAATCTTTAGATTCATTGGCTGCTCTGCTAGAGTAGAAAGTGCACTGAACCTACAATCAAATGGCCTGAGTTTCAGTTCTACCTCCAGTATTTATTTCCTGTGTGATCCTGCAACACTG
>NW_027879422.1:0-247 GCF_054177405.1 Leptonychotes weddellii | reverse complement strand
TATTCCACTGATGAATTATGCCACAATTTATTTATTATCCAGTAGATAGGCCATTGATTTGCTTCCAGTTTTTGCTTTGTTATGAACAAAGCCAACATGAATGTTCTTGTATGTGCTTTTTGGTAGGGCATATACACTAGTTTTTCTAATTTTACCTAGGGTGGAATTGTTGTGTCAAAGGGAGGTGCATATATAGCTTTAACAGAAACTGTCAGTTTTCTCAAGTAATGGAACCATTTTACATTCC
>NW_027879421.1:0-247 GCF_054177405.1 Leptonychotes weddellii | reverse complement strand
AGTCGTCCAGCAGGAGATTTGGCCCCCCAGCCAGTCCGCTGCGTTCTGTCTGTCTGCACACACAGACCCAGACCTGTATCATCCCAGAGGGCTGAATCAACAACCACTGGCCTCCAGGTCCTCTGACAACTAGTTCTAGGGAAATTCCAGAGGAAGTGAGGGAGAGAGAGGACACCGACCTAGATGTTCCTGAGGCCCATCCTGATCAAGGCCCTTGGGATGACTTCCCAAAACCCCAAATAACAAA
>NW_027879420.1:0-1700 GCF_054177405.1 Leptonychotes weddellii | reverse complement strand
TACTGGGCTTTACCTTCTCCTGGGCCTCCCCTTGGTTAGCACATCCCATGCAAATTTGCATGGGCTTCTCCAGGGGTCAGACCTCACCTGAATTTGTACCCAGGCCTCACCTGTTCCTGGGCATTCCCTGATCTGTGCTTCTCCTGGACCTGGGAGGACAGCTCCCCTGTATCTGGCCCTTACCTGTACCTGGGCCTCCACTTGCCCTGCACCTGGGCCAGGCACTCACCTGTACCTGGGCCTCCTCTAGGTCTGGAATACACTTTACATGTCCCTGGGCCACCCCAGCACCTCCCCTGGGCCCTCCTGGGCATGAGCCTCACCTGCATCTGAACCTGGGACTCCCACTGCCTGGGCCTCACTTGGGTCTGGACCTCCTCTGCACCTGTACCTGGGCTTCCCCTGGGTCTTGGCCTCCCTGGGCCTCAACTGCACCTGGGCCTCCCCTGCACCTGTAACTGGTCCCAACCAAGATCTGATATCCCCTTCACATGCGCTGGGCCTCTCCTTGGTCTGCACCTGGTTCTCCCCTGGCACTGGACCTCGCCTGCACCTGGTCCTGTGCCTCTCCTGGGTTGGACCTCCCCTTGACCTAAACCTGGGGCACCCCTGGGTCTGGGCCTCTCCAGGGATCCCCTGAGTCTAGACTACCACTTCACCTATGCCCTGGCCTCATCTGCATGTGGGCCTCTCCTGGGCCACCTCTGGACCTCCCCTGGGCCTCCCTGGGCCTGGGCCTGGGCCTCCCCTGCATCCGAAGCAGCTCCTCACTGGCTCCTGGGCTTCACGTGGGCCATCCCTGAGCCTCCCCAGGTTCTGGACCTCCCCTCAGCCATACCTGGGCCTTACCTTCTCCTGGGCCTTCTCTGGTCCTCCCCTTTGTCCAGACCTCCCCTGAACCTTGTCCTGCACCTGGCATCTCCTGGGTTGGACCTCACCTTCATTTGTACCTGTCACTGTCTTGGGTATGGACCTTCTGGGGTACTACCCTGGGGTTGGACCTTCCAAGCACCTGTACCTGGGCCTCCCCTGGATATGGATCTCCCGTTGGCCTCCCCTGGGTTTGGATCTGCCCTGCACCTGAACCTAGACCTCCCCTGGGTCTGGACCTTCCCTGTATCTATACCTCAGGCTCCCAATCTCTAGAAAACAATTTACCTGTACCTTCATCTCCCCTGGCCATCCCATGGGACTTCTCTGGGCCTCCCTAGGTGTGGGCTGAGAGCCCAGAAATGGACCCTCAACTCTATGGTGAACTAATCTTTGACAAAGCAGGAACGAATGTCCAATGGAGAAGACAGTCTCTTCAACAAATGGTGTTGGGAAAATGGACAGCCACATGCAGAAGAATGAAACTGGACCATTTCCTTACACCACACACAAAAATAGACTCAAAATCTTTCAAAGACCTAAATGTGAGACAGAGGTCCATCAAAATCCTAAAGGAGAACACAAGCAGCAACCTCTTTGACCGCAGCCACATCAACCTCTTCCTAGACATCGCCAAAGGCAAGGGGAGCAAGGGCAAAAATGAACTATTGGGACTTCATCAAGATAAAAAGCTTTGGCACAGCAAAAGAAACAGTCAACAAAACCAAAAGACAACCGACAGAATGGGAGAAGATATTTGCAAATGACATATGAGATAAAATACTATTATCCAAAATCTATAAAGAACTAATGAAACTCAACACCCAAAG
>NW_027879419.1:0-247 GCF_054177405.1 Leptonychotes weddellii | reverse complement strand
CAGCGGTTTCCCAGAGAATAGGGTCCTTGTGAACTCACCAGGAAAGGGTGAGGCCCCCATGGGGAGGGCCATGTGAGGATGAAGGAGGGAGCTGAGGCAAGGAGGGGAAGGGGAGCCCAGGGAGGAAGGTGGGGGGCCAGCATGGGTTTAGCCCCGCTAGGTGCCCTGTCCCTTACACTTTACTCCCCTTCACTGAAGGGAGGAGAAGATGGGGGGCTGAGATTGGCCAGTCTCTCAGAATCCATTG
>NW_027879418.1:0-247 GCF_054177405.1 Leptonychotes weddellii | reverse complement strand
CACAGTTTGGCTATTGTGGACATTGCTGCTATAAACATCAGGGTGCACGTACCCCTTCGGATCCCTACTTTTGTATCTTTGGGGTAAATACCCAGTAGTGCAATTGCTGGATCATATGGTAGCTCTATTTTCAAGCATGGTTAAATGTACTTAAGTGTGACTCCCCCAACTAACTTTTGGCAAAGCCAAGATTCATACACAAAAGCCAGCATCTAAATTCTGTGTTTTCTTTCCTTCTTATACCATA
>NW_027879417.1:0-247 GCF_054177405.1 Leptonychotes weddellii | reverse complement strand
ACGCCCTTGGTGCAAAAACTCTAAGATAGATGACTGTCCAGGCATTCGAGAACTGCCAAGAAGATGAATGTTGTCAAGGTGTGAAGGAGAGAAGAATGGCACCAAATGAAGGGGAGGAGGGAGGAAGAGTCAGGTTACATAGGTCCTTGTAGGCAAAGTAAGGATCCTTTCTTCCTTTCTTCTTTCCTTCCTTCTCTTCATTCCTTCCTTCCTTTTTCTTTCTTTCTTTCTTTCTTGCCCCCCCCCA
>NW_027879416.1:0-247 GCF_054177405.1 Leptonychotes weddellii | reverse complement strand
TGGCATTTTCAGTTTTATTTTAATTTTTTTTCAAAAATTTTTAAAATACCATAGCTGAATTTATGATCCAAGCTAGGCTACTACTTTAGGTTCAGTTGATTTAAGCATTTGGAAAAGCTGAAATATTTCATTTCGCTGAAAAGAGATTTCCTACATTTGATGGTTTGGAAGCCATTTCTTCTATCTTGTCACTTCTAAAAACAAAAGTAAAGGGGTTAGGGCGCCTGGGTGGCTCAGTTGGTTAAGC
>NW_027879415.1:0-247 GCF_054177405.1 Leptonychotes weddellii | reverse complement strand
ATTAAGAATTCCTCATATCAGTGAGGTCATATGATACATGTCTTTCTGTGTTTGACTTATTTCGCTCAGCATAATACCCTCCAGTTCCATCCACGTCGTTGCAAATGGCAAGATCTCATTCCTTTTGATGGCTGTGTTGACGGTATAGTGGTGAGCATAGCTGCCTTCCAAAGTTCATTTTTCTATAATTTTTTGAGTAGTGTCTGGATAGTATATGGAAAGAGGGGTAGTATGTGAAAGGAGGGAA
>NW_027879414.1:0-247 GCF_054177405.1 Leptonychotes weddellii | reverse complement strand
GTGGGCTCTGGCTATTGCTACTGTGCCTCTTTCCCAGTTTGTATCCCCGTCCAGGCTCAGACTCCACAACAGAGCCTAGACCTTAGGTCCTTGTTTATACCTAGAATATGAGGCAGGTGACAAGAGTGACTGTGCTCCTGATCTTGGGTGAGTTAACTTTGGGATTAAGAGAAACTGGGATGTGGCCTGGACTGGGGTCCGGAATCTTGCCTGCTAGCATCGCTCTTTACCCAGCATGTCGAGGGCT
>NW_027879413.1:0-247 GCF_054177405.1 Leptonychotes weddellii | reverse complement strand
AGGTCAGAGAAGGTAAAATTGCATTTTGAGGTGGAACACCAAAGATGGGTATAGCACACTGAAAACAGGATGGTTGTGAGCAAAGCTTGCCCTGTGCCAATTTGTAATGTCAATGAAATTTGTGATCCATCCAATCCTTTCTCTTCCTGCACTCTTTCTTCTTCATCAAGAGTTCCCTTTCCTTAAGTCATTTTTTTTTTCCATATCATTCTCCGTCATCAGTATCAATTACTAGATAGGTTACTTC
>NW_027879412.1:0-247 GCF_054177405.1 Leptonychotes weddellii | reverse complement strand
CAACTTCCTTTCCTACTCCATAAGTCAGCTCCTACTGCTGGTAACTATGAGCCCTGAATGCCAGTTGAGTTCAAATGTGCCCCAGCTGTCATCTCTTGTGGTCCCAGCAACGACGACGGCTTCTCTTTGTTCAGTGCTGGCACTGGGGCTGGGGGACCGTGCTCCTGGCTCCACGTTAATTGTCCGCCAGGATCCTCACACCGCCACCCCGAGGCAGGTGCTCTTCTTATCTTCACGGATTGTGGGG
>NW_027879411.1:0-247 GCF_054177405.1 Leptonychotes weddellii | reverse complement strand
GCGCGCGGCCCCCGCCTCGGGGGCTGTGGGGGAGGGGCGGCGCCGCCGGGGGAGGCCGCGCGTGTCCCGCAGCGCGTAGGGCGCGGTGGGCGTCCTTGCGCGCCCTGGAGGTGGGGCCGTAGGGAAGACGTGGGGACGGGCGCAAAGTCCAGCCCCGAGCCCTGCGCCCAGGGCGCCCTGGGTCTCGGAACCGACGGGAAGCGCCCCTGGCCCCGGGGGCGTCGGGGCGAGTCTGAGCCCCCGCGGG
>NW_027879410.1:0-247 GCF_054177405.1 Leptonychotes weddellii | reverse complement strand
CATAACACCCAGTGCTCCATGCAGAACGTGCCCTCTTTAACACCCATCACCAGGCTAACCCATCCTCCCACCCCCCTCCCCTCTAGAACCCTCAGTTTGTTTTTCAGAGTCCATCGTCTCTCATGGTTCGTCTACCCCTCCGATTTCCCCCCCTTCATTCTTCCCCTCCTGCTACCTTCTTCTTCTTCTTCTTTTTTTTTTTCTTAACATATATTGCATTATTTGTTTCAGAGGTACAGATCTGAGA
>NW_027879409.1:0-1700 GCF_054177405.1 Leptonychotes weddellii | reverse complement strand
CCTAGTTTTGTTGATCTGTTCTACTGTTCTTTTGGTTTCTATTTCATTGATTTCTGCTCTGGTCTTTATTATTTCTCTTCTCCTGCTGGGTTTAGGCTTTATTTGCTGTTCTTTCTCCAGCTCCTTTAGGTGTAGGGTTAGGTTGTGTATTTGGGACCTTTCTTGTTTCTTGAGAAAGGCTTGTATTGCTATATACTTTCCTCTTCAGACTGCCTTTGCTGCATCCCAAAGATTTTGAACAGTTGTGTTTTCATTTTCCTTTGTTTCCATGAATTTTTTTAATTCTTGTTTAATTTCTTGGTTGACCCATTCATTCTTTAGTAGGATGCTCTTTAGCCTCCATGTATTTGAGTTCTTTCCAACTTTCCTCTTGTGATTGAGTTCTAGTTTCAAAGTATTGTGGTTCAAAAATATGCAGGGAATGATCCCAGTCTTTTGGTACCAGTTGAGACCTGATTTGTGACCCAGGATGTGATCTATTCTGGAGAATGTTCTATGTGCCCTCGAGAAGAATGTGTATTCTGTTTCTTTGGGATGGAATGTTCTGAATATATCTGTGAAGTCCATCTGGTCCAGTGTGTCATTTAAAGCCTTTAGTTCCTTGTTTATTTTTTGCTTAGATAATCTTTCATTTCAGTGACGGGGATGTTAAAATCGCCAACTATTATTGTATTATTCTCGATGTGTTTCTTTGCTTTTGTTATTAATTGGCTTATATAATTTGCTGCTCCCATGTTAGGGGCATAGATATTTAAAATTGTTAGATCTTCTTGTTGGATAGACCCTTTAAGTCGATATAGTGTCCTTCCTCATCTCTTATTATAGTATTTGGTTTAAAATCTAATTTGTCTGTTATAAGAATTGCCACCCCAGCTTTCTTTTGATGTCCATTAGCATAGTCAGGAGCAGTTTTCTAGCTTAAGTAGTGATCTTGACTTTACCTAAATGATGGGGTTGTGCAATGTTGGGTAAGGAGATAGTGAACTATAAATAGGGTAGCTTTATAATTTATTATCCAAACCAGGACACTCTGAGAGTCCTTAATAATTATGCTGGAATAATAGATATAAACTGGGACTGTCCAGACATACTGTCACTTTAAAGGGTAACTCTCTAAAAGTTGACTTGGGACTAGTTGCTTTCCTGTTCTATTCCATGGTTCCTGGTTCCTGTTGAATGACATGGCCTTGAATTCTACTGCATTTGGGCACTGGCCCTAAATGACTGATCCTTTTCTTGCCCCTTGGTTTTTCTAATAGAGAGTCTGCAGTAATTCTTAGGAGAACCTGCTAGCACTCAGAGCTCAGACTGTTATGTTTCCTTAATTCTTTTCTTTTTTAAAGATTTTATTTATTTATTAGAGAGAGAGAGCACATGAGAAGAGGGAGGGTCAGAGGGAGAAGCAGACTCCCTGCTGAGCAGGTAGTCCAATGCAGGACTCCATCCCAGGACTCCAGGATCATGACCTGAGGCCAAGGCAGTCGCTTAACCAACTGAGCCACCCAGGCGCCCCTGTTTCCTTAATTTTTTTTAAATTTTATTTTATTATCTTATGTTAATCACCATACGTTACATCATTAGTTGTTGATGTAGTGTTCCATGATTCACTGTTTGCATATAACACCCAGTGCTCCATTCAATACGTGCCCTCCTTAATACCCATCACCAGGCTAACCCATCCCCCCACCCCCCTCCCCTCT
>NW_027879408.1:0-247 GCF_054177405.1 Leptonychotes weddellii | reverse complement strand
ATTCAAACAGTATGGAAATGAACAAACTGAAAGGTGAAAATTACTGTGTACATTGATTTAATCAGCACCTTCAACAGTGTAGTGTAAGCCTTTGAGACTTTTTCTTCTATGCACATAAAAATATACATTAAGATTTTAGTTCATATACCAAGTATTTACCATGTGACAGGCTTAGCTTTGCTTGAACTACACAGCTAGACTGGGGTTGTGTTGTATGAGTCTTCTCATTGTGGGACCCAGGCTCAAG
>NW_027879407.1:0-247 GCF_054177405.1 Leptonychotes weddellii | reverse complement strand
GTTATTAACTAAATTGTTCTCAGTGCAATTCCAGCACAGGGTATAGTCGTGAACAATGCTGCCTAACTCACTAGCTGAGTCATTTGTGTGTAGGACTCAGGTCCATGATTAAACAGCAGGAGGGCTTGCTTTTCCTCTGTTTGAGCTCCCCACGCCTGCCCCAGTGCCTGGAACGGGGTGACACACACTGAGGGTGCTCAGGTTCCGGTTGGCCAAGTCCTTGGGTGCAGCCAGGAGCACCCCTTGG
>NW_027879406.1:0-247 GCF_054177405.1 Leptonychotes weddellii | reverse complement strand
ATTTGCTTTATATATTTATATGTATTTCCTTTGTATATAACAATTTGTTCTTGCTACTTTTAATATTCTCTTTTTAACTTTTGGTAGTTTAATTATAATGTGTCTTGGTGTGGGTCTCCTTGGGTTCATCATTTTTGGAACTCTGTATTTTCTGGACCTGAATATCTATTTCCTTCCCTAGATTAGGGAAGTTTCAGCTCTTATTCCTTCAAATAATTTTGCCCCTTTCTCTTTCTCCCTGCCTTGG
>NW_027879405.1:0-247 GCF_054177405.1 Leptonychotes weddellii | reverse complement strand
AGCTCCATGCCCAGCATGGAGCCCAGCACAGGGCTTGATTTCACGACTCTGATATCAAGACCTGAGCTGACATCAAGAGTTAGATGCTCAATCGACTGAGCCACCTGGGCACCCTGAAAGTTTTGCATTTTAATGAATGTATGAGATATAAATATAGGTGAGACCTGGCCCAGGTCACTTAAGAACCTGGAATATTGCCTTACAAGTACTCATCTTTTCTTACTTAAAAAAAATAGACTTAAACCCA
>NW_027879404.1:0-247 GCF_054177405.1 Leptonychotes weddellii | reverse complement strand
AAGGGTGAACTGGAAGGGACACAATCATACAGACATTGGCTATTTCCGGTACAGAGGATTGGTAGGACTACAGAAAGGAGACTTGAGGAGAAGGACATCAGACTCTGGGGCTCCTCATATGTTTCTGGGTCACTGATGCTATCAGCACCTGAGGGGAATGAGCAGAGGTCAGGAGACTGCAAGCATGGGTGAGTCATGCACTTTTTGCCTCCTCCCATCCCGGGAGCCCTTACATTGGCCTTCAGCC
>NW_027879403.1:0-247 GCF_054177405.1 Leptonychotes weddellii | reverse complement strand
ACAAAAGTAGAAATCCAGAGATGCTGCTGCTGGCTTCATAACTGTCTGTAAGGAAAAGGAAAACTTTGAGTCGAAGTCTTTACATGACACAAATTTACATTATCCAAAATCTGGAAGGTATAATGTTGAATACAAAAAGGAGAGATAGCCATTTTCAAAAGCAGATTTGAAGTAAATTTCTTTTATTAAAAAAAAAAAAAGAAAGAAATCAAGAAGGAAAATACAATTTTTCACCGAGAGTAATTGT
>NW_027879402.1:0-247 GCF_054177405.1 Leptonychotes weddellii | reverse complement strand
TGCATTTTTCTAACCCGGACTTTCCTGGGCGGGGCTTCCGGGCCCCGCCCACTAAGGGCCTGCTCCGTATCCGCCCCGGGGCGGGGCCCCCCTCGGTTTCGGGCTGTCCTTTTCCTTGCGGCCTCTGCTCCGGCGGGAGCGCCCCGGCGGAGCTCCCGACACGTGCGGGTGAGTTAAGGGCCAAGTGGGGAGAAGCTTGGGAGGTTTACTAGTTCGGGGAGAGAGGCAGCTGTGGGGAGGCTTCTTC
>NW_027879401.1:0-247 GCF_054177405.1 Leptonychotes weddellii | reverse complement strand
GCGGCCGCCGCGCTGGTTCTGCAGCTGCATCAGCTTCTCGGCATGCTCGGTCTCCTCGCGGGACTGGCGCAGGAAGAACTGGGCGAAGTTCTTCAAGGCCACGTCGTCGCGGTCGAAGTAGAAGGCCATGGACAGGTACACGTAGGAGGCGTAGAGCTCCAGGTTGATCTGGCTGTTGATGGCGACCTCGCAGTCGGGGTGGTAGTTCTGGCGCACTTGTGAGAGCGGCGCGGTGGCCATGGCTGGC
>NW_027879400.1:0-247 GCF_054177405.1 Leptonychotes weddellii | reverse complement strand
TTTGTTTTACCTTCTCCCCGCTCCAAGGCATCCTTAAAATTCCGATATCCTGCCCCAAAGAGTAATTGACCAGTTCCCTCCCTCATTCTATTACACCTGTCCTTCCCAGAGGAGGGGGGGGTAGAATCCTATCTTCACCTGGAATTCCTTAAGGGACCTCTCTCCCCATTTGTCAACTGCACGAGGCACAGCCCTTCCCTGGACCACATTCCACTATATTCCTTCTGAGAGTCTGTTCCTTATTTCT
>NW_027879399.1:0-247 GCF_054177405.1 Leptonychotes weddellii | reverse complement strand
GGGGAGCCAGATCCGCACACTCGCTGAGAGAGGGGACGGGGCCTTGGGCTTGGGGTGTGAGAATCGGCGGGACTCCCAGTGGGGGGGGTGTGTGCGCAAGCGGGGAAGTCAAACGAGAGGAAATACCGCTTTGTCAGGAAGTAGCTGTGCAGGAGTCCTGTGCACCCCCATTCCTTCCCCTTTCTAGATTTTTCCCTGGCAGTGTTACACTGGAAACTATAACTACGCTGAGAGACGTACGGGGGGG
>NW_027879398.1:0-1700 GCF_054177405.1 Leptonychotes weddellii | reverse complement strand
CCATCTTGCTCCGCCCCCCCCATACTGCATCTTCTTTATCCATTCCTCTGTCAGTGGACATCAGGGCTCTTTCCACAGTTGGGCTATTGTGGACATTGCTGTTGTAAACACTGGGGTACAGGTGCCCCTTTGGATCAGTACATTTGTATCTTTGGTGTAAATATCTAGTAGTGCAATTGCTGGGTCATAGGGGAACTCTATTTTTAACTTTTTGAGGAACCTCCATACTGTTTTCCAGAGTGGCAGCACCAACTTGCATTCCCACTAACAGTGTAAGAGGGTTCCCCTTTCTCTGCATCCTTGCCAACATTTGTTTTTTCCTGATTTGTTAATTTTAGCCATTCTGACTGTTGTGAGGTGGTATCTCATTGTGGTTTGACTTGTGTTTCCCTGATGCCAAGTGATGAACATTTTTTCATGTGTCTGTTGGCCATTTGTATGTCTTCTTTGGAGAAATGTCTGTTCATGTCTTCTGCCCATTTCTTGATCAGATTATTTGTTTTTTGGGTGTTGGGTTTGATAAGTTCTTTATAGACCTTGGATACTAGCCCTTTTCTGATATGTCATTTGCAAATATCCTGTCCCATTCTGTAGGTTGCCTTTTAGTTTTGTTGACTATTTCCTTTGCTGTGCAGAAGTTTTTTATCTTGATGAAGTCCCAGTTGTTCATTTTTGTTTTTGTTTCTCTTGCCTTTAGAATCATGTCTAGCAAGAAGTTGCTGCGGCCAAGGTCACAGAGGTTGCTGCCTGTGTTCTCCTCTAGAATTTTGATGCATTCCAGTCTCATATTTAGGTCTTTCATCCATTATAAATTTATCCTTGTGTATGGTGTAAGAAATGGTCCAGTTTCAGGGTGCCTGGGTGTCTCAGTTGGTTAAGCGTCTGCCTTCGGCTCAGTTCAAGATCCCAGAGTCCTGGGATCGAGTCCTACATCAGGCTCCTTGCTCAGCAGAGAGCCTGCTTCTCTCTCTGCCTGCCGCTCCCCCTGCTTGTGCTCTCTCTCTATCTCCCTCTCTGACAAATAAAGAAATAAAATCTTGAAAGAAGAAAAAAAGAAAGAAAGAAGGAAGGAAGGAAGAAAGAAAGAAAAAGAAAAAGAAAGAAAGAAAGAAAGAAAGAAAGAAAGAAAGAAAGAAAGAAAATGGTCCAGTTTCATTCTTCTGTATGTGGCTGTCCAATTTTTCCAACAGCATTTGTTGAAGAGACTGTCTTTTTTCCATTGTATATTCTTTACTTCTTTGTCAAAGATTAGTTGATCATAGATTTGAGGGTCCACTTTTAGGTTCTCTACTCTTTTTCATTGATCTATGTGTCTGTTTTTGTGCCAGAAGCATACTGTCTTGATGATTACAGCTTTGTAATAGAACTTGAAGTCTGGAATTGGATTCCACCAGCTTTGGTTTTCTTTTTCAATATTCCTCTGCTATTCGGGGTCTCTTCTGGTTCCATACAAATTTTAGGAGTATTTGTTCCAGCTCTATGAAAAATGTCATTGGTATTTTGATAGGTATTGCATTGAATGTGTAGATTGCTCTGGTGAGCATAGACAATTTAACAATATTGGTTCTTCCAATCCATGAGCATGGAATGTGTTTCCACTTCTTTGTGTCTTCCTCAATTTCTTTCACAAGTGTTCTGTAGTTTTTAAAGTACAGATCCTTTACCTCTTTGGTTAGGTACATTCCTAGGTATATTATGGT
>NW_027879397.1:0-247 GCF_054177405.1 Leptonychotes weddellii | reverse complement strand
CTTGTGTGTTTACTTGTCACCATGGCTACTTAACAGCTTTGATATCTTGAGCCAAGTTACTGAACCTCTCTGAGAATCAGTGTCCTCAGAAAACAGAGCTTATAATAGGAGTTCATACATCATTATAAGAATAGAGAAAGATACTAAATGTGAAATACTTCAGTGAGTGCAGTGCACTGCTTGTCTTTTAGACACAGGTAACTCCTGGATTACAGATAACTTGGCTGTAGGGCTACTGTTTAAGCCT
>NW_027879396.1:0-247 GCF_054177405.1 Leptonychotes weddellii | reverse complement strand
GGGGGGCTGAAATTTCCACTCCTGTAAGAACCCATGGGGAAGAATCCCTACAGATGCCGATATCTCTTTTACCCTCTGTTTGCTCAGCACAGAGCACATTGTCTGTGCTGCATCGATTTTTTTTTTTTCGAGTTATTTTGTACCAGGCAGCTGGTTATGCATGAGTTGTCCAAAGTGACCTGCATGAGGCTGGCCCTTGTTCCCTGGATGGGGGAATATTCAGGATGTGTGGTCCCTGAATCCCGGA
>NW_027879395.1:0-247 GCF_054177405.1 Leptonychotes weddellii | reverse complement strand
TGGGGAAGAGGTAGGAGTAAGGACGGCGTTGAAGAGTTGTCCTCACCTACATCAGGTAAGTTGAACTCAAGAATGAATAGACTGACTTAACTAAACAAAGTCTGGGACTGTTCCATTTTCCCTTAAACAGAGTCAATCCACAATGAACATCTGCTGGTTTGAAAATATTTTCTGAATGCTCATTTTTATTTCGTTGAAGACATTCGGCACATTGAAATGAATCAGTCCAGGAACCGCACAGGCGATG
>NW_027879394.1:0-247 GCF_054177405.1 Leptonychotes weddellii | reverse complement strand
TCCGATGAAGAAAGAACATTCTTTTTAATATATACTGTTGGAGCAACTGGATATCTACATTATAAAGAATTAACCTTGATCCCTATCTTATACCAAATATAAAAATTACTTTGAGGGTCGCCTGGGTGGTTCAGTCGTTAAGCGTCTGCCTTCGGCTCGGTCATGATCCCAGGGTCCTGGGATGAGCCCCGCATCGCATCGGGCTTCCTGCTCTGCGGGAGGCCTGCTTCTCCCTCTCCCACTCCCC
>NW_027879393.1:0-247 GCF_054177405.1 Leptonychotes weddellii | reverse complement strand
AAAAAAAAAAGAATTTCTATTTATCAGAAATAGAATATAGAAAAAGCAAACCATAGATTGGGGCATTATATATAAAATATCACTACTGTCTCTATAAATCACATGAGGAAAAGGATTATATAAGAACTTCTACAAATCAATAAGAAAGACTGACCACCTAATATTTTTTAAAACGACTAAAGCCTGAGACAAGCACTTTAGAAAATAGGATATTCAAGTGGTCAATAAATACTTTAAAAATACTCAG
>NW_027879392.1:0-247 GCF_054177405.1 Leptonychotes weddellii | reverse complement strand
GAAGGGAGAGAGGAAGAGGAGGAAGAAGAAGAAGAAGAAGAAGAAGAAGAAGAAGAAGAAGAAGAAGAAGAAGAAGAAGACGACGACTTGCATTCCAAGAATCGGAAACTATCTCTTACTAGTTTTAGCAAAATGAAGATATAACTATTGTAATATATGAACAGATATGTTTACACAGTATAAGGGCAAGAAGTCAGTCAGTTTTCCAAAAGAAACTGGAAGGAGAAAATTGAAAGCCATCAGAAAT